>NW_028136949.1:127500-258000 GCF_965140915.1 Aythya marila | reverse complement strand
ACCAGCGTGCTGCAGCAGCGGCAAGACAGAGCCGTGGTGGTTTTCCTCAGCTGGGCAGCTGAGCTCCAGCACAAGCGCTCTCTCCCTGCCCCTCCTCCAACACCAAGGGGAGAAAAGAGGCTGGCAAGGGCTCAAGGGCTGCCAGAAGGACAGGGAGATCACTCCACAAGGAGCGTCACGGGCAAAGCAGGCTCAGCACAGCCTGTTCCAGTCCAGCCCGGGGCCTGCTCCTGCGGGGGCTCTCCACAGGCTGCGGCCTCCTCCAGGCCACAGCCACCTGCTCCACCGGGGGCTCCTCCAGCCACAGGGGGGCTGCAGCGTGGAGATCTGCTCCACGGGGGACCCATGGGCTGCAGGGGGACAGCCTGCTCCACCAGGGGCCTCTCCCTGCACAGGCCGCAGGGGAACTGCTGCTGTGAGCCTGGAGCACCTCCTGCCTCCTGCTGCACGGACCTTGGGGGCTGCACAGAGCTTTCTCACTCCTCCCTGAGCCAGACGCTGCTGGGCAGCAGCTTTTGTTCCCTTTCTTAGATGGGCTCTCCCCCAGGCGCAAACATTATCCTTTTGCTCTGCGTTCTGGGCAGCAGCTGGTGGGTCCCTCCTGGAAGGAGCCTCCTGGCAGCGGCTCTGAGCTCCCATGGGGCAGCTGCTGCATTCTCCTCACAGAGGACACCCCTGCAGCCCCCCGCTCCCACAGCCTGGCCACGCAAACCCAAGCCAAGACACCGAGCGAGCCTCCCTGATTGCCAGCCAGCAGCTGGCTCAGCCTGGGACCCCAGGCCAGTGCCCACAAGACTCTCCTGGGCCTTGAAAAGCAAGCCCTGTGGGGACGGAGCACCCACAAAGAATGGACTCACACAACAGGACTCCTTGCCAACACTGCCTCACAGACACCTGGGCCTTGAGCGGGTAGCTCACCTTGAGCGAGCTCATTTCCTTCCCAGTAGCTGAAATGTGCCCTTTCGGGGGCATTTGGGGACTACAGCGTGCTGCTGAGAGGGATGTTGGAGCTCCTGCAGGGCAGTGCTTCCACTAAGGCAAAGCCTTTTCTGCATCTTCTACTGCCCTGCAAGCGAGGATGCTTGGGGCACACAAGAAGCTGGCAGGGGACACAGCTGCAGGGATTGCAGGGATTCCTAAAGTCATAGCCAAATACAAGAAAGACAGGAGGACGTGATGCTTTTGATAGAAAGGAGCTCGCTTTGGGGTCCAAATCCATCCATTTTTCAAATTAAAATATTTCCATATATTTTATTTGGGGCCTCCTCCTCCACCATCACTTCCTCCAACACATCCTCCTCCTCCTCATTTTCTAGGATTTTTCTGTTTTTTATTTTTTGGCCTCCTCCTCTCCCACCTCCTTCTCCTCACCCACTTTTTTTGTATTTGTGATTTTTTTGGCCTCCTTCTCCACAACCTCCTCCTCCTCCACGTCCTCCTCCTCCTCTTTTTTTGTCTTTTACATTTTGGCCTCTTCCTCCTTTTCAACTCCTCCTCCACCACTTCCTCTTCCTCCTCCACCACATACTACTATATATATATATATATATATATATATATATATATATTTTTATTATTATTATTATTTTGGACTCCTCCTCCACAACCTTCTCCTCCGCCACCTCCTCCACCTATGCTTCTTTTGTCTGGATTCTTTTTTTTTGGCCTCAACCTCAAACACCTTTCCTTCCGCAACGTCCTCCTACTATTATTTTGTTATTTTTTCGATTTTTTTTGCCTCCTCCTCCACCGCCTCCTCCTCCTCCTCCACCGCCTCCTCCTCCTCCGCCGCCTCCTCCTCCTCCGCCTCCTCCGCCTCCTCCTCCTCCGCCTCCTCCGCCTCCGCCTCCTCCGCCTCCGCCTCCTCCGCCTCCGCCTCCTCCGCCTCCGCCTCCTCCTCCACCGCCTCCTCCTCCTCCGCCTCCTCCTCCTCCTCCACCGCCTCCTCCTCCTCCTCCACCGCCTCCTCCTCCTCCTCCTCCTCCTCCACCGCCTCCTCCTCCGCCTCCTCCTCCGCCTCCTCCTCCTCCGCCTCCTCCTCCTCCGCCTCCACCGCCTCCTCCTCCACCGCCTCCTCCTCCTCCTCCGCCTCCTCCTCCACCGCCTCCTCCTCCTCCTCCACCGCCTCCTCCTCCTCCTCCACCGCCTCCTCCTCCACCGCCTCCTCCTCCTCCTCCACCGCCTCTTCCTCCTCCACCGCCTCTTCCTCCTCCACCGCCTCCTCCTCCTCCTCCTCCACCGCCTCCTCCTCCTCCTCCACCGCCGCCGCCGCCTCCTCCTCCTCCTCCTCCTCCTCTCCATTTATAGGGAGGAGCAGCCACACCCCCGGTTGATGACAAGCTATTTGCATAATAGCTAACAATCGCTACCCAGGCAACCAGGCCACAAGCAATGCATCACAGAGCGTCATCAAGTTGCTAGGAGCCGCCAGCTGCTACCTTACAGGGCTACGGTGCCATGGTCCTGTGGGATTACAAACAGAACTAGAATTAGGAGCGGTGGTCAACGCTCAGCGCCAGAGAGGGTGTTTTGTTTTGGAGTCCTCCGCCTCCTCCTCCTCAACCACCTCCTCCTCCACCTCCTTCTCCTCCTCCACCTTCTACTCCTTCTCTTTTGTTTTTTGTTTTTTTTTGGCCTCCTCCTCCACCACCTCCTAGTCCTCCTCCACCTCCTCCTTTTTGTTTTTCTTTTTTGCTGCCACTTCCTTCTCTCACATTCTACTATTTCTCCTCCACCTTCTTCTCTCCTCTTCCACCTCCATCGTGTCCCTCTGCCTAGCCCTTGCTCACCTCCTCTTTTGTCACCGCTTCCTACTCATCCGTCTCCTTTTCCAGAAATGCCGCCACCTCCTCAATCTTCTCCGCCACCACCTCCTCCTCCGCCACCTCCTCCACTGCCCCCTTCCCCTCTTACCCCCCCCCTTTTCCACCTATGCCTCTTCCTCATCCTCCTCCTTTTCTGTTTCCATCTTCTCCCATCTCCCCTCTCCAGCACTCTGGCTCCCACTGCCCCCCTTTGGCCCTTTTATAGGGAGGAGCAGCCACACCCCTGACTGATGACAAGCCATTTGCATAATAGCTAACAATCGCTACCCAGGCAACAAGCAACGCATCACAGAGCGTCATCAAGATGATAGGAGCCGCCAGCTGCTACCTTACAGGGCCACGGTGCCATGGTCCTGTGGGGTGACAAATGGAACTCGAATTAGGAGCGGTGGGCAGCGCTCACAACCAGAGCCTCCCAGAGAAGCCGCCTTGGCACACCTGGTTCGTGGCAACTTTTCCTGACATCTCTGGGCTCACCATCATTGCTACCAGCATGCCTTAGCAAGGAGCATGCAGAGGAAGTTGGCCAGGAAGTTTCTGCCGAGGTGGAGGAGGCTGTGGAGGAGGAATAGTCAGTAGGGCTGGAGAAGGAGAAGGAGGAAGAGGCAGTGGAGGTGGAGGAGGTGTTGGAGGTGCAAGAGGCAGGGAAGGAGGAGAAGGAGGAGGAAAATGAGAAATAGGATTAGCAGGCGGGGGACGAGGAGGATGCGGTAGACAAGGAGGAGGCAGCGAATGAGGAGGAGGCAGTGGACAAGAAAAAGGCCGTGGATGATGAGGAGGAAGTGGTGGAGGAGGACGTGCTGGAGGTATCATAGAATCACAATTGTTAGAGGAGACCTTCACATTTGTCCGGTCTAGTCCTCACTGTACTACCAATGTCACCCAATAAACCATGTTCCTAAGCACCAGCTCCAACCTGTCCTTGAACACCCTGCTCCTCTGGGGCGTCCTCCACAGGTCGCAGCCTCCTCTAGGGCAGATCCACCTGCTCCACCGGGGGCTCCTCCAGCCACAGGGGGGCTGCAGCGTGGAGATCTGCTCCACGGGGGACCCATGGGCTGCAGGGGGACAGCCTGCTCCACCAGGGGCCTCTCCCTGCACAGGCCGCAGGGGAACTGCTGCTGTGAGCCTGGAGCACCTCCTGCCTCCTGCTGCACGGACCTTGGGGGCTGCACAGAGCTTTCTCACTCCTCCCTGAGCCAGACGCTGCTGGGCAGCAGCTTTTGTTCCCTTTCTTAGATGGGCTCTCCCCCAGGCGCAAACATCATCCTTTTGCTCTGCGTTCTGGGCAGCAGCAGGTGGGTCCCTCCTGGAAGGAGCCTCCTGGCAGCGGCCCTGAGCTCCCATGGGGCAGCTGCTGCATTCTCCTCACAGAGGACACCCCTGCAGCCCCCCGCTCCCACAGCCTGGCCACGCAAACCCAAGCCAAGACACCGAGCGAGCCTCCCTGATTGCCAGCCAGCAGCTGGCTCAGCCTGGGACCCCAGGCCAGTGCCCACAAGACTCTCCTGGGCCTTGAAAAGCAAGCCTTGTGGGGACGGAGCACCCACAAAGAACGGACTCACACAACAGGACTCCTTGCCAACACCGCCTCACAGACACCTGGGCCTTGAGCGGGTAGCTCACCTTGAGCGAGCTCATTTCCTTCCCAGTAGCTGAAATGTGCCATTTCGAGGGCATTTGGGGGCTACAGCGTGCTGCTGAGAGGGATGTTGGAGCTCCTGCAGGGCAGTGCTTCCACTAAGGCAAGGCCTTTTCTGCATCTTCTACTGCCCTGCAAGCGAGGATGCTTGGGGCACACAAGAAGCTGGCAGGGGACACAGCTGCAGGGATTGCAGGGATTCCTAAAGTCATAGCCAAATACAAGAAAGACAGGAGGACGTGATGCTTTTGATAGAAAGGAGCTTGCTTTGGGGTCCAAATCCGTCCCTTTTTCAGGGAAGGAAGAGATGTTGTGCATTTCTCTCGTCCCCCTGAGACAGTCACTGGGTGACGATGGTGCCAAGTGTCTGGAAAGAGACCTTGCTTTCTCAGGCCCAGGTGTCCAGCTGCACACCAAGGCCGTCCCTGGCTTCCAGGCGCAGTTGCCAGGCCCGAGGCCGAGCTCCCCTGCGAACTCCCAGCCCAGCAGACCTTGCTCCCGGCATTGTGGAGCAGCCATTTCACGGCAGCCTTTTCTCCTGGCAGTCAGCTTAGCGCCGAAAGCTCTGTCACCGGGACACACGAGAGCCGTGGCAGCTCAGCAGAGAGTCGCTGTCAGCCTTGGAGCTCACAAAGGTGGGTGGCCGCAAGTGCCCTGAGCGTCCAGCTCACAATGAGGACTGCTGTGGCACTCAAATTGTCACCTGTTTGCTGCGATGCTGGGATACCTGCTCTGGTAGCCTGGCATCAGAGGCCAGGGAAGCCAAGCAGCTGGGATCCTTCTCTGAGGCAGGGGACACTGAGAGTGGAAATGGAAATGGGGCACAAGCCCTCCGCCTCTCAAAGGAACCCCTCAGATGTTTAGGTATAGTAAACTTATGTATATCTGTGTGACTCTAGACCACAACATGTTAGTGTTCTGGTTTGTCCACTGCTTTGTTGTGGGGGCTTTGAGTTGGCCTCTACTCTTTAGGTGAATGCTGACTTCATATCTATGGTGCACTTTATTCTTAAAATGGGAAGTTTCTACCAATTTCCTGTCCAAAGTTCCTCATAAGCCAACTGCAATCATCATTTCAGATGTATCTCCCAACTTACACATTTCCTAATTCTCCTTGATATTTACTCAAGAAATGCATTTTCACAGAGACATCATATTTTTCTCTCAACTGGCATCTGGCTGAGCAGAATGATGTCCTTTAATTCCCTTCCACACAATAGGCAACTTGTTCCTTCTGTCTTCTGAACACTTCCTCCTAAGTTCAATGTGAATACAAGTGGCAGAATTTTGCCTCATGTCTTAAATGTGTGGCAGGGCTGCCCTGTCAGGTGTATTTATACTGGAGAAAAAAAAAAAAAAAAAAAAGAATAGCCATACACACCATATAACCACTTAACTTTTTCAGTTCTTCTGTTAACAGTGTATGAACATGGGGTTTTGTTGTTTTATTGTTTGTTTTAAACTCCTGACTGCCATATAGCAAACATGAAAAAAAAAAAAAAAAAAAAGAAAAACAAAAAAAAAACACCCTTGGTTGAGAATCTCTAAGCATGGCTCTGCTTTGTATTATCAAATGTCACTTCACCTGAACCATTTCAATCACAAGGGATATCCTTCTGTCAGGCTCGGTAGTACTTCCCAACTTTATGTCACCTGGAAATCTGAAAGCTCATATGTAATTTTTAGTCTTCGGCCACCAGTTCCATACTGAACATACCTAAATTTGAAGTCATCTCTGCTCTGAATAGGAGGTTGGGTTTTCAGAGCTCCCTTCCAGCCTACATTTCTCCATGAGTCTTTGCCTCCTTAGCAGCTGCAGTTTCAGAACTGTCTCTGAGAATCACTACAGGGAACCTCTCCTTTGCCGGTAATTCCCTCTTCGAACAGTGTGAACAATTGCAAACTCCCTTGATTCACTTGCAGCCCCAAAGCCCAAATCCATAGATAAGGTATCAGAAGCTCACAGAAAGTGAAATAGATGTAGTTCATCCCCTGTGTAGGGGAGCACTGGTCCTACAAAGGCAAGCTACTAAATTCTCTGGAAACAATTTAGCTTTAATAAATTATCTTGTAAATTCCACATTACCCGCTACTTCCCTAGTCTTATCTCTTCTTGCTACAAAACTTTGCCCAGCGTTGATGTCAAACTAACAGGCCTGCACTTGTCTGGATCACTCTTTACATTCTCCTGGACAGAAGTGTATTTGTTACTCTCCCATTCTGGTGACTAGCCCTGATTTGCACAGTTGTGATGTATTTTTCCTACTTGAGTTGTTGTTCTGTGTGCCAATGCTGTTAATAGGCTAGGTAGATATCAGCTTGTCATTTTTCACTTGAATCACTGTAGATTTTTATTTCACCTCAGATGATGTTGTGCCTAGTGCCCTACCCTCATTTGCCTCGAGTATGCAACTGTCCTAATTTGTTCTCTTTGTTCCCCCTGGTTTCTGTGGCTTAAGTATCATTTACTATTATTGTTTAATTTCCTACGTGAAGGAGGTTTTGGGTCATTCGTACTTTATTTTTGCAGTTTTTAACCTCTGAAATGTACCTTTTCTCATTGCTTTTTTCCCATCTGAATTTTGAATTTTAACTCTGCCTTCTCTGCACTCCAGTCCCAGAGATGCTTAGTCAGACTCAATGATTCATTTCCTTACATTTCAAAGTTTGCATTTCTAAGCCTCAAAACCTTCGTTCTAAGCCTGGTGTTGTCTGTCTTGAAATGTAAAATGAGAAAAGTCAGCTCATGATCAGACTTTATTCAAATCTTACTACATTTAAACCCGTACAGGAGCCAAGTCTAAAATGGTCTTATATTTTTTCACTTTTGTGAAGAAATCCATCACATAGTATATCTGTATGAGAATAAGTGGTAATCATCTTTCAGTCTTTTGCTGGGAAGTTGAAGTCTCCCGTAATTCCCATTATTGTTTATGTGTCTGATAACTGTAGACTGGAGCTAAGAGCAAAGAGCAGGCTAGCAAGGCTGTCTTTCTTTAGCAGCGATTTGCACAAAACCACTCTATTGCTGACCCATAACATTTCCCTAACCTCTGCTTCTTGCTAACACAAAGCACCATCTTATTCCATCCATTTGCCCTGGTTTCCAGACTTCCTGAGATTTATCAGTACTTGTATGGCATTCATGCCTTTATTTCACCCTTCCTGTGTTGACACTTGTCTTAAGAGTTTTAGATCCTGAACATGATCATCTCAAAGTTTGCCTGACAGTTTGGTCTTCCTCACATTGTCGTAGAGTATCAGGTCTCTACCACTTGAAATAGATTGTATTGGATTAGATTATTGGCACTGTCTCTTGTGCTGCTAGTCCATTATCTTCGCGGTCCATACAACTGGCCATCAGCGGACATGAAGTGGCCTTATCCTGCCCATTTACCTGTCTGGAAATCAGCCACTCTCTCTGCCTAGAACAGGGAATGGATTTTCCTCAGCTTTCTTCAAAAGCTCTGAAGTTTTCTGTGACCTTTCCACTTTTATGGTATGATAAGCTTTTGCTTCCACTGAAGGGTAGAAGTCATTACGAATAGTGCCAACAAAACAGAAACATAACAATGAAAATGATATTTGAATTCAGAATAGGTATTTAAAAAGTTCACCTTCTCCAGCACAAATGGGGAAAGTAAAATAAATAAATAAATAAATAGAGCAGTCCTAAATCATCAAAACTGGCCAAAGAATTAGAAGAAGCACTATTTTTCCAAGGCTGCAATGTTTTCCATTCATCTCACTGGGCCAGCAGAGCACTAGAGAGCTGGATGCACTGAAGTCCTGGCTCATACCCTAAATGACCTGCAGGAAGATCTTCTTATCTCTGTCCCCCCGTTTCTCCTTTCAATCTCTGTTTTGTCTGTTTGTATCACTAGCTATCAAAGCGCTACTGAGATATGCACGTGCAGCACCCAGCACAACCTTGTTTCAGGCTCCAGTGGGACCTTTAGGCATTACCATCCTATAAACAAGTCACAGTGATAGTGAGTGTAATTACAGTCGTCAAACTATTCCAGCTCCACATCATTAGCCATGCCCTGAGCTAAATAACATTTTAATCAGTCAGATATGTCACCTGTGGCTTTCTTCACTGTCACTTGCAATCCAGCAAACTTCTTCCTTCGTGTTTCTAGATTAGACAGAGGGTTCTTAACTGCAGACATCCACTTCCCTGTTCAGGAAGCAGTGAGACCTTTCATCTTCACCCAGAATTAAGATGATATCCAAGCATCATGAGACACAGCGCGTGTGTCTCCTAGGCCCATCCCATAAGAGCAGGACATTTACCTCACATGAGAAGAAGACTTAATGCAGAGGCAAAGCAAGATACTCGGTGTCAAAGCCATGTCTGGATGAGCATTCAAGACAGACCAATATTACCCAGTACAGGAGGAAAATCTATCATTTGAAGAAGATTATTGTCTCTGATTATTAGTTTCAAAATTAGTTTTTTCTTTGGATTTCCTCTGAACTTAAACTTAGTTTGGAATGCCTTTGGTTTTGAATAGTTCTGAAATTGTATTACTTCTCCTAAGTAAGTTGATAGTCTGTTCTATTTACGTGAAATTCAAATAATATAGTGAAGGATCTGCCATCACTTTTACTGTGTGCCAGGCTGAGAGCCTTCCTGTACTTAAAGGCAACCTATAGGAAAGCTGGGGAGGGGGTCTTTATCAGGGCCTGAAGTGACAGGACATGGAGTAATAGCTTTACACTGAACAGTTAGATTTCTAATATATGTTAGAAAGAAATTCTTTACTGATAGTACTTCACATCCAGCCACTCCAGCCCCTGGCATGTTCCCTGCAGCCCCTCCAGCCCCTGGCATGTTCCCTGCAGCCCCTCCAAGCCTGGCACAGGCCCTACAGCTGGCTCCGGGGACGACCCCGCTGCTGTCTCAGGCACCAATACACACAAGGGGAAGGAATGCATGCAGAAGTCATCTCGTTTCGGAAGGGCAGAAAGTCCTCCCAAGAAGGGGAAGGAGCAAGAGGAAGGCGAGGCAGCCTACCCCAAGGTAGGGCCATCCCAGGGCACAGGAGGCTGTTGGAAAGGAGAGCAGAGAGAAAAGCAGCAGGAAGCAGGTGATCCCCATCCCTGGGTGAGCTGCGAGCCATGGGACAAGATTGCAGCTGTCCTCCAGGCGAGCACATTGTCAGCTGGCTGCTGCACTGCTGGGATAGCAGCTGCGGGAGCCTGGCAGCAGAGGGCAGGGAAGCCAAGCAGCTGGGATCCTTCTCTGGGGAAGGGGCACTGAGAAAGAGCTTGCAAACAGGGCACAAGCCCTCAGCCTCTGGAGGCGGCGCCTGTCAGTCGTGAAGGAAAGGGATCCCTTCTGGGAAGATGCTGTGGGCTTGCTGAGGCTCGAAGAACAGACGGTGCTGGCTGCTACCAGCGTGCTGCAGCAAGACAGAGCCGTGGTGGTTTTCCTCAGCTGGGCAGCTGAGCTCCAGCACAAGCGCTCTCTCCCTGCCCCTCCTCCAACGCCAAGGGGAGAAAAGAGGCTGGCAAGGGCTCAAGGGCTGCCAGAAGGACAGGGAGATCACTCCACAAGGAGCGTCACGGGCAAAGCAGGCTCAGCACAGCCTGTTCCAGTCCAGCCCGGGGCCTGCTCCTGCGGGGGCTCTCCACAGGCCGCGGCCTCCTCCAGGCCACAGCCACCTGCTCCACCGGGGGCTCCTCCAGCCACAGGGGGGCTGCAGCGTGGAGATCTGCTCCACGGGGGACCCATGGGCTGCAGGGGGACAGCCTGCTCCACCAGGGGCCTCTCCCTGCACAGGCCGCAGGGGAACTGCTGCTGGGAGCCTGGAGCACCTCCTGCCTCCTGCTGCACGGACCTTGGGGGCTGCACAGAGCTTTCTCACTCCTCCCTGAGCCACACGCTGCTGGGCAGCAGCTTTTGTTCCCTTTCTTAGATGCAAGATCTTCTTAAATTCAGTCCAGCCAAGTAGGAAAAGTAAATGTGGACAGCTGTATCTTGGCAAAGAAGATAGTAGGGAGCAAGGAGGTTCAGCAGTCAAGATGGAAGGTGATGCCATGAGGCTTACAGGCTAGTCATGTTCTAGTGAAACCCAGCCTGAAGAAGAAGAAACCTGCCTGACTACTTGATGTGAATAACAGACTCTGTTCAGCTCTTTCCTAACATAGAAACGGTGCTGACTGCTTCTTCAGAGTAACAGAAGTTCGTGATACTACTGAAATAGTTGTGGTTCAGATGTAGATCTGATTTCTCCTAAGCACACTGAAATCACAACTGTTGAACCTCCAGAGGAGGCTTTGCAATTGAACACCTGGAGAATAGGTAAATTTCCCGCTGTTGTTCTCCTCTCCTCTTGTTTTGTTTTGTTTTGTTTTGTTTTGTTCCTAGTAGCATAGGCTTAAGACTCTGAAGAAACAGGCTGCTTTTTTTCATTTCCAGCACTGGCTGTTCCTCCTGAGCCCCGCCTTCTATTTTTGCAGTCATAGGATATGTGAATGTAAATTCGTGGAGAGAGGTAGAAAACTCTTTCAACTGGTGTTTTTTCGGCTATGTGGGGAGAACAAATAGAGTGGCTTTGAATATTCTGGCTCTTATTCAGAGCAGCATGTGGAGGGAGACAGATGCGTTTGCTTTTTTAGTGCAATGGCTTCAGAAGCAAGAGGGGCAAAAGCACTTTCTCTGGAAGCTGAAGAAGGTGTCCTAATCACAGGAGAGGTTTCTAAATGGCATATCTTTGCGAGCGTTCCTTTAGTCCGGAGGTTTTTGTTTGTTTGTTTGCCTTTGGAAGATTTTACTCTTAATATTCATGTCCTTCAGCAGAAGTGAGAAATGTGATTTTATTTTGTGCAGTGTCGCGGACCCTCCGAAATCTCCTGGGAATGATGAATACCTCGCCCAGTACCAATGTGATGACGGTAGAGACAAGGAGAAAGCAAGAAGATCAAAAGAACGTGGCCTCATTTCAAAAGAAACCGTTTTGTACGGCAAAGAGTCTTGTGAGCCTGGTGAGAAATTGCGGCAAACTTCCTCTCTCAAGTCTGACACTGAATGTAGCTCTAAAAACCTTTCCTCCTCAGCTGTTACAGAGAGATGCCAAGATACAAAGGACGAGACTAAAACCACTGAGAAAAAGCATTACCGAAGCAAGAGGGAACATGCTCCTAGTGAAGAGAAGGAGACTCAAAAAGCAGATCCTTCGAGCAAGAGAAGGGTAAAGTTGAATACAAAGAATACAAACTTGAGCTCCTGATTGGCTTCATGCTGAACTCTGTGCTGTTCTTGTCCTAATCTTGGTCTCTCCATAGATAATATGGTTTAAATCCAAATAGAATCATGCGATGAGGAAGATCTCACTGCAACAAATTCAACATCTAAAATCAAAGTTGACATTTTCCGTGATTTTCTTCCTGAGCAGAAGTGTGCGGTACTCCTTTTATATTAACGTAGAGATTATTTCAAACAGTCTTGAAGTGCTTGATGACTTAACAGTCTGCAGATTTATTATCAAATCAAAAAAAACCCCGACTTGGTAGACTATTTTTTTCCCAGTTTTGAATGACCACTAGGAAGAAGGTTATTCCGGCATCAAGAAAGTCATGTGGAATGTAACAAAATGTACTGAACCAGTAAGTAAAACTTATATTTTTCTATTATTTCCATTGTTTCAACTCTTCAGATGCTTATGGATGGCATAGATAACAGAGGGGAGATCGTGGTAATCGGAGCTACCAACAGACTGGATTCTGTAGATCCTGCTTTACAAAGACCAGGACGCTTTGGCAGAGAGTTCTTCTTCAACTTGCCAAATAAAGAGGTGAGAACTTAAATTCAACGTTAGTGCTACCATGGCAAAGTCCAACTTTATAGGAAAAAAATAATTGACAACTTGAACAAACGAGTGATATGTGGAGACACTGCATTGTTCCATGGAGGGCAAATCTGGTACTGGATATATATGGTCAGGATGATACCACCAAGTAGTTAGTTCTATAATCAAACCTTTCATTCCCCAAGTTGTACCTGTTTGCTTAATTATTTAGTCCACTTGGGTGTTTTCATCATGAAGTTGTGTTTTTGGTCTCAATCCTTCCCTTATGAATGAATAGGGGATGTGTTTGCATTTGATTGTGCCCCGGATCAGTGGTAGTAGTTTGAGTCATAATTCTTTTCTTCTTTATAGTAATTGTAGCAATTGGAAGCATTGTGCCAGAAGTGCTTTCTGTGAATTTACTGACTGAAAATCAAATGTGATGAAGTAATGAGACTGTCCCAATGAAAGCTTGCTAAGTTTTAGAGAAGTTTTTTGGACAGCAAAGAAATGTTTCTGGATAAATTTTTCATTACAGTATTTTCCTCTGGGTCCTTAGGTCTCGTAGTTTGGAAACTTGTTATTGAAGCTATAAATGCCTTTTCTTTCACTGTAGGTTCCTAGAAAAAGTTCAGTATAACAAATAAGAACTATTCAATTTCCTGGTTGACAATGCAGAGTGTATATTAAATAACTGTAAAATACTTGAAAGTTGAGCAAGTAAGAAAAGCGTATTAATAGATGAGGGGTTTTGAGGGAGGACTGTTTTGTTTTTTGTTTACTTGTTTGCCTTTTGGTTTGTTTGTTTCTTGTTGGTATTTTTAAGGAAAACTTGGGACAAGCTAAAATGCAATGATTTTGCTTCCAGGCTAGAAAAGAAATTGTCAAGATTCATACTGGTGACTGGACCCCTCAGCCACCGGACATGTTGCTTGATGAACTAGCTGAGAAATGCATTGGTAAGACTGAAACAGAAACGGATTCTTGCTTGTGACCAAGTTGTAAAGAACCTTAGCTTGTAGCAGGCAGTACCCATGCTCTTGTGCCTTGCTGCACAACTAGTCAACGAGGCAGCTGGCACGCCTTCATAGCAATCTGTGTGAGATGCTTTCATCTATTTACTCTTTGTTGTCGTTCCTTTTGTTGTCTAAGATCGTTAAATGGTTCTGGGGCATCTTCCTCAAGAGTATAGTTTTTGATGAGGAGTCTGCTTCAGCTGCATAAGCGCAGGATATCAGGCAGTGAGCAACATGAAACTTCCCTGCAGAGCGGTAGCACTTTGAATTCCCTGTTAAGCTGTTTGGTTTTGGCATTACAAATTCTTTAAATGTTGCATGTTGTAAACCTGGGCCTTGACTGATGTAACGTTTGATTTTTGTTTGTTAGGATACTGTGGTGCAGATATCAAATCTTTATGTACTGAAGCTGCGCTGTGCTCTCTACGCCGATGCTATCCTCAGATTTATGCAAGTAGGGAGAAGTTGCTACTAGACGTTAATTCTATTAAAATAAAAGCAAAGGACTTTTTCATGGCTATGAAGAAGGTTGTTCCAGCTTCAAACAGGATCGAGACTTCACCCGTACAAGCACTCTCACCCATTTTCAAGCCACTTTTTCAAAGATCAGTAGAGAATATTTTACAAGTTGTGCAGAAGATCTTCCCGCATGCACAGCTTGCACTAAAGGAGGACCGACAGCAAGGTATAACCACAGCATCCACTTCTTTATAATTCTGCTAAAGCAAAAACTTGTGGTTTGTGCAATCAACTTACAGCTTTCAGACATAATGGTGGTAGAATTTTATTATTTGCATGTGCGTGTCTTTTTTTTGGGCAAGTCTGGAATATAACACATAGGTTTTATTGTGGATTCAAAACTGAAATGCCAAATGGAAGCTCTGAATGACTCAATACACAGTAAAGGACGATGCGTTCTCTACTGAAGCATGCTGCTTCTGACGGCAGCTAAGATAATTAGCATTTGTAGAGGTTGACTTGAGGTTTGAAGTATAAGGCACCTATTTTTCTTTAAAAAATCAAAACTCAGATCTTTGGAGGGGAAGCATTTCTAGGTCAATGTTTCTAATTCCTTTCTGAAGAATGTCAGAACCAGGATACAAGTATAACTGGTCTAAGCTAAATATTGTTTTAGCTATCGTCCTTTTTAACCAGTCTCCTAATTTAAACGTTTGTGGATCGTACTATACACGTGAGATCAATTAGCATTGATACTTACTAGATGAATGGAATTCTGTGGCCATCACATCCTTTATCCCTGTGCTTTCATTGTGGGAACCTCCTCCAGAAAGAAATGGTCTTGTTTGTTTCTTTTTTAGCTATTAAGCAACTGCAGAAAGTGTTTGTAATCTCCTTTATTCTAAGGGGGAGAAAAAAATCACCAAGAGTAGCGTACCTTACACGTACACATCAGTGGGACTTAGTAGAGCTTTGTAGGGCCTTGTGCCATCTCCTTAGATCTGTGGTGGGCTGAACTCTAGGAAATAGCTTTCAGTGTGTGCTCTCAAATGAAGAAAGGGTTTTGGCACTGATTTAGAAGCTGTATTAATGGAAGAGAAAGAGACAAAGGCTATTCAGGAAAGTTAACAAACCTCTTTTGCCTTTCAGAGCATTTCAATCCTATTTTACAAGATGATATGTTTGACAGTGATGACGATGCATGCTTGGTTTCTGGAGATGAATTAAAAGATGGAATGCCTGACGGACCAGAGAAAAAATGCCTCTGTTTCAGCAGGTAAAGAAAGATAGATCCCTGTTACGTTTAAATTCTCAGGTCTGCTGAGTTTTTGTAAACATTTCCAGCTGTTAAAAGTGCGAGGGGTGGTAGACGAAGGGGCAACATCAAGTTTGTGTGTTGAAGGGGTGCTTGGTATTCACAAGAAGAAAGGGTGGAGGGACTAAAGTTGTAACGAAGTTGCTCTGAATGACCAAATTGAAAAGCCCAGGCTTCTCTTTGTAAGCCAAAGTGATCCGTAGACTACCAGAACACGTTGACTTAATCCATGGCATTCTTTGAAAGACTCAAGACCACATAAATGTGCAGTCTGTCCTTTTAGCTAAAAATACCCCAACTTTATGGGTTTGTGTTGCCACCTTTTGCCCTTCTGTTTTCCAGGATTGTTAAACCAGTAGTGAATTATGTAGCAGAAAGAAAACTGAGAAATGGCTTGTTAAAACACCTTGAGAAAAAATTGAATGGTGTCTTTATTTGTTAAGCCACCAAGTTGTGTTAATCTTGTGATATTTTAGTATGGAAGTCATGCAAGCCCACAGTTGGAAAGTTAGATCATGTTGTCACAGCTGGATCAGTTATTTTTCTCCGTTTCTATTGCTGTGCTGTCCAGAAGATTTTCTGTGCTTTAGAGCAAGGCTAAGTCTCTAGCATCTTTGATTTAAGCCAGCAGAGGTACAGCCTGATTGTAGTGGGGAAACAAATGCTCCTCACCAATTAATTTTTAAATAAAAATAAATTTATAATAAAGTAAATAATAAATATATAATAAATAATAAATTTATAATAAAGTAAAGCAAGATTGCAGGGATATTAATTTGCAGTCTTGGTTTACTAAAGAATAGGAAACACAAGGGAAGAAGGTGAAACAATTGGAATGAGTGAATAACTTAACTGGAAATCTTACATGTATTTAATGTACCGCTGCCATTTGGATTATTTGGGGAGGGAAAAGAAAGTCTATAGGAAAATTACTTGGAACATCTGTGTGTCTATTCAGCACCTCATTTATAAACTTGTTTTCTTAACTCTTGTTCTAGGAGTGCTTTCTGCGAACCAACATCATGCCAGCCCCGTCTGCTAATAGTAGGAAAAGAAGGGTACGGCCAGGTTTCTTACGTGGCACCCGTGGTGTTGCACGCTTTGGAGAAGTTTCCCGTTCACACCCTGGACCTTTCTGTTCTGCTTACAAACGTTGCATCGCCAGAAGAAATCTGCGGACAGGTACCTTTTTTTCTTTTTCTTCTCATCGGATTCACTGACTGTATGTAAAGGATCAATCGAGTTGCAAGTAAGGTGAGCAAAATTCATTGGTAATGGAGGTGGCCTTGTTTTAATGCGCTGGGATGTTTGCTTCTGTCTGAAAATCCCCTTTTCTTTTAGACAGCACCACAAACAATCTGGATGTTGTACATGTCCACATTTTCCATACCCAATTTTACAGTGAGGCTGTTGCTAGCAGCTCAGGAAGCTGGGCGGTGTTGCTAATAAACATCTCTTTGTGGAAAGAAATGCTGTTCATGTCACTGGGATCCAGAAAGTAGTTCTCATTGCCTCCTGAGACTGTGTGCTCCCAGTAGATGGCTCTGTATCAGACTGCATGTCGGCTACTTTTTGTAGGCTTCTTCTAAATTATATTAGTAAGGCAACCAAGGTTTGGGGCTTCTGTTTATTTTGTTTTCGCACGGACATACACAACTTGTGCTGTTGCAGTATGTGCACTAAAAGCATTAACATTCAGAAAACACTTCATTTGCACAGTTATGTGGTTTTAACTAGAAAAAATGAACAGATTTGGTGTTTTTACTTTTAGGCAGGAAATCCATTTTCTTGTTTGGCATCACTACCTTTAAATATTTTTACCTTTAGTGGAAACGTTTGAGAGCCATACAAGTAAGGACAGACATGTTACACGACTGAATACTGATGTGTCCCTTAAGAGGGACATTTCCTTTCTTTGTTATGCGATGATTGTGGCTGTGGCCATATAGCTACGGTGTCTAGCCACTGCCTGAATATATCCTTCCCATCTTCTGACTAGAGTTGTCCGAATAATGATAATCTGAAAGGGTGCACAGAGAAATTCCTTATGTGAAAGGATGCTTGCCACTCTGTTCACGTAGTTTCATTTCATGGGGCAGTCAGATGGCTATGTAGCTATGTATTAAGAGGTTCTTGTACGTGTTTTAGTTTTCTTACGCAAGCTTTCCTTTTCACTAGCTGATCCGAAATGCTCAGAAGACAGCACCAAGCACAATTTATGTCCCAGATATCCATTTATGGTGGGACAACGCTGGACCTGCCTTGAAACTTACTTTTCTAACTCTACTACGTAACATTCCAGCATTTTCGCCAGTTTTGCTGCTTGCTCCGTCTGATGTACGTCACTCAGATCTCCCAGAAGAGGTATTTGTCAATACTTTCCTTACTATTTCTTCAGTGTCTTGTAATTTATGAATGCTTTCAGCATCAAAATGCTGTGCTTTCTTAAATGCATGCTGTTATTACTCAGGCACCCTAACAAATCACTTAAAATTTGCTTAGAGAAAAAGAATACTGTGAAAGCATCTGCTTAAGGTTTTTTCTGAGTCAAGCAAGTGACTTTCACCCCCTTCTCACACATGCAAATAATAAATTAATACAATAATTCTGATGGCTACAAAGTGGTTCAGTCAAGAATATGAAGTGCTTGAAATGACAAGAGGATGTTTTTACTGAAGAGATTTCTTCTGACAGTCTGCCATTCCATGCTATGTTGGGTAAACTGCTAATAATGCAATTTAGTAGAGAATTGAAACACTTTGATTAAAAAAAAATAAGTAAATCAGTTTCTTTCTTCATAGAGGCCAAAGCTTTCCAAGCTGGAAAGCTGAGTTCCAATTTCTGCTAAAGTAACTTTGGAATCGAATTCTAGTTGTATTCCTAAATAAACTGTAGTAAAAGTAGGTGCAGAACTTCATTGACTTCTGAGAGTTTACATTAAGGGAAGGTGCCCAAAACAGGACCACGCTGTTGTCATTCTGATGATTTGGTCTCAGTCCCTGGGGGAAGAGAACGGGTCTTACCTAGACGTGTTTATTATCAACTGCTTTGAAAGTGCTTGAGTTCCCACAGAAGTTTTTGTACAGGCTGTAAATTCCTTCTAAAATAAGTAGTGAAATTCCTCACCTACCTTTTAATACTAGAACTTGAAAATGGAGGAAGACGTAGAGGTACTAGCTACTTCAGACACCTTTTGGGAGAGAAATAAAAACTCAGCAAAAAGCCCTCACTTGTCTGCTGAAGCCTGTCTCTTCTCTCGATAGCCATAAAGGTTCTAAGTAAAGGCTGCAGCAAGGCAAGTAAATACAAAGGAAGCGCTGTTGGATGTGGAGAAAGCCATTACTTTACCAGTGTAGCGTACAATCCCTTCAGCGAGCTTTAATTCTACAGGTGATTCTTAAAGGTGATATTTGAATTTGCCATGCCAACCTGTGAAAATGTAGCCTTTTAAGGCCAGGAAGATAACTTTTTTCAGTTTGTGTTCTTCAGGTTATTATTAATTTGAAAAGGTACTCGTCTTTTTGGAATAGAAGATGAGTTTTTTGTGGCCTTAAATCTGAAATGTCTCTCGTCCTTCTGCTTTAGATGCAAAAATGATTTAATACGGAATTTGGAGAAGTGTGCAATATTGAGTTGCCTGGTAGGGCAGAGAGAGCAGCCTTTTTCTGAGGACCTAATTCTAAATGAAGTGGCTAAGCCTCCTGTAAAGAAAAGAGGTGAGGAGGATATGAGAAGTACATCTAAAACTTTCCTATCAAAGTTACTAGCTCTTTGGGCTTTGCTTTGGTGGTCATTTTCTGTCAGTAATTTGTCATATGCTTGTATTTGAGTACTGTAAATTGGCCAATTTTTCCTGATGAATTGAAGTTGATTGGACATTGGAAGTCGTGCCTGTAGCACCACCAGCTGAGCCTCAGAAGCCACAAGAGTGATCCCCACAAAAGTAGGGATGCTGGAGGAGGAAGAGGAGGATACCTTGCGTGACCTTAGAATTTTCTTGAGGGACGTTACTCACAGACTTGCCACTGACAGACGTTTCAGGGAATTTGCAAAGCCCGTTGACCCACAGAAGGTAAAGTAGTGCTGATCCGTGTGTGTCTGTAACTTCTCAGTGTTTGTACTTCTCAGCGTTTTGGGGAAGGTTCAACTTTGTTTTTAGGGCTGCACTGTTAGGATTTTGCAAGAAGCAGAGGCAGTGCTTTTACTTCTGCTGACTCTCAAATGTCTCTTATGGGATTATTTGCTGAAAGCCCTGGTTTCATTCTAAAAAGCCAGTCCAAATGCCAACACAGTTTGCTCGTGAAAAGGCTTTGATATGTAGGCATGTCACAGCACTGAAAAGCACAGAGATCTTTCCTTATAATGACAAACAGTATTTACAGGACTACTTGAATGAAGTCTAAAGCCCTTTATTGGACTGTCAGTTCCTGTGGGAACAGGAATAGGAGCAGCAGTTTGTAAAAATAAGTTTTGAGATCCTGTTCTCTGTTTCATCTGGAACTCCTCAATAGGAATCAACCATAAGTGCAGTGTGTTTTCTTTTTCCTCCAATTGGCTGCTTAGATGCCTTTTTCTCCTTAATTTATGAGATAAGCCTAAACTAGGGGCGTATATTTCAAAGACAGATGTAACTTGAATATACCTGGGGATCAGCAAAGTCGTCTTCATGTGGGCCTCCACTGGCTTTTCTTCCCCTTTTCTCCTAGGTTCTTGAGCTGTGAAAAATCTAGACAGATACATATGTCCTCATCTGAACTGGTCATTAGGCTCCTCTTCTGGTCTGAGGGAAGAAATGAGCACCTCAGGGCCCAGTTATCTCATTCTAAAGTAGATGCCTGCAATAGGTACTTCACAGGTGCAATTCATGCACCTTTTCCTCAATGTCGACAACAAAGAGAATGCCGGATGGCTTGCTCAGCTTTCACTGTTGTGATTTTCTGAAGCAAAGTGAAATGAATCACCCACCCTCAGTGTTTCTTCTCTACCATGCACGTGCTTCTGACCTCCCTACTTCTTGTTGTCCTCTCGTGGCCGCTCTAATGAAAAATGAAAGAGCCCTTCCATTTTTGAGAAGCAAACTGGTTAATTTCAGCATCTTCTGATGCATCGCAAATGTTCAGAGTTTTTAGGAAGTCGTTTATTTAAAGTCTTCAGAATAATTTTGGTAGACAGTGTGCAAGGTTAAGAAAACCTCTGAATGCTTGTATTTGATCTGCAGGTACCTGACTATGCCACAAGGATTAAAGAGCCGATGGATCTTTCAACAGTTCTGACTCAAATTGACTCGCGCCAGTACCTCGCTGCAGGAGACTAGCTGAAGGACATCGATCTAATCTGTAACAATGCCTTAGAGTACTACCTGGATCAAAGATCTACAGGTGAGGATGTGCTTTTTAGCCCTAGTTTAAAAAATCTGTCAAACGTATAGATGGAGAAATGCTGTGTGCGGACAATAGACTTCGGATGGATTAGATGATTTTGGACGTCCAGACTGTAAATATTTTATCATTTTGCTACTTGGGCATGGAATTGTGATATAAGTGTTCCCAAGGAACTAGTGCTTTTGTTTTAATTAACTTCGATGGTATGCTGAAAATATTCACTGAGAGAACCTTTCGGAACCAACCTATGAAGAAAGCAATTTTTTTCTGTGATCAAAACAGTTTCATTGGTTGGTAGACAACATTCAGTTAAAGTCTGTAAAATTTCAGATCGTCACAGCGCCTATGTTTTGCAAGACACTGCATATTCAATGGTGAGGAACGAAACGGATACAGAGTTTGGACGACTTTGTGAACAAATTAAAGAATCTCGTGAGAAAAGAGGTACGTGCTTTAACGCTAAGGATTTGAAGACTTGTCTCTGCATTTGTAACTAAAAATGCACGACGAAGATCTTTGGTATCTATTCTTTCTTGCAAGGTCACACCTCTGCAGCGTGGCTCCATGCGACAGCTCCAAGTCACCACAGCAGAACCCTGCTACTGAAGACGAGAAACCAGATGAAGAGAGTAATGAAAATGAGGAGGTGCCAGCGGCACCTGTAGATGCCAGTACACCCATTTCTAATGGCAAGTTGCATTTTATTCAGCTGCTCTTGTCGTTCATACCTTCTCTGTTCTTGAGGCGCAACAGGTGTCTCTGATGCCTGGCTCTTTATGGCAGAGGTATTTTGTTTTCAAATTGACTTCCAAATGGGAGAGAGAAATCCAGAGGTCATTCATTCAATATAGTGATGAATTAAAGTTCAAAGAAAGTTGGTTCATTTGATGTACTCTTACTGGAACTTCATTTTGTAAACAGAACGACCCCCCACTCAAGGATATGACAGCTTCCCTCCCGTACTAAAAATGATAGTACTCACCCTTGTAGGAGCAGCAATGTGAAGAAGGTCAAGGGCAGTAAGAAGGGTTCAAAGCTTTGATATAACAAGCCTTACACTTTTTTTGACAGAGCTCCTAATAAACATCTTTAGCAAGGTCTGGAGATGGGAGAAAAACTCAAACTAGATTTTAATTCTAGGATGTATAATGTCAAGCTTGACTGTTCCTCTGAACAGTCAATTGAATTTAATTTTTTTTAATTTAAATTAATTAGCTTAGTTTTTTTAATTTAAATTCAATTGAATTTAAAGTTTTGAATTTAAATTCCAATTGAATTTATTGAAAAAAATTCCAATTGAATTTAAAGGTTTTTTTGTTGTTGTTGTTTTTCACGAAACATTATTTTTATGTGAAAGGTTTTGCTGCAATATCTTTTTGCCAAGGATATTAAGCTTAAGTTATCCACAAGAAAACGGTGGGGAGAGGGAAGAGGGAAGCTTTAGTTTTGAAAGCTTTTTTTTTTTTTTTTTTTTTTTCTCTCCAGGTTTTTCTTGAGCACAGCAGCGTTTCAGTGTCTGCCTGCCATTAGTTGCCCCACTACCAAGTCAGGAGGGTCAATTAAACTTGCGTGAGGCAGAATTTCTTTATCTGAATCTACGTGGTTCACATAAATATATTCTTGTTTCCTTCTTTCCCTAGGATTATTCTTCTCCCAGTATTGAATGTTTCAACGGACACCGTTTAAGATCAATGAGCAAAAGCATCCTGCGGTGTTCAGTCTCCAGCTTTGAAGAAAGTATGGCGATACTGAGGGGAAATGTCAAGAGAAGATGCTTTTCAAGGTACTGTATTTCTATATGTTCAATCTCTGTTCGATTTGTAGATTGAAAAGCAAGAGAGAAAGCATGTGCAGTGAGTTGTGGCCTGATAAACCTCCGGCTAAAATCAGCGGAGGCCTATGAGCATGCTGATGGCGTACCAGTACCTTAAAACTAGAATCCCTCTTCTCAGTGAAAGTCTTCTGCTTTTCTAAAAAAACCTGTTTTTTTTCCCAACCCCTTTGAGGTGTTGTTGTGGTTTAACCCGGCCGGCAGCTAAACACCACACAGCCCTTCTGCAACCCTCCCACCTCCCTCTCTGGGATGGGGGAGAGAAACGGGACAGTGAAGCCCGCGAGTTGAGATAAAGGCAGTTTATTAAGACAGGAAAATAATAATAATGATGGTGATGATGATAGTACTGCTACTAGTAATGTGTACAAAACAAGTGATGTACAATGCAGTTGCTCACTACCCGCTGACCAGTGCCCAGCGTAACCCCTAGCAGCCCGGCTGCCCCGCCCTATCCATGGTGCAGCGTGTTGCCATAAGGCATAGAATTCTTTGGCCAGTTGGGGTCGGCCATCCTGAGTCTGTCCCCTCGCAGCTGTTGCTGTGCGCCGATTCTGATCGCCAGTAGGACAGTGAGACACCGAAAGGTCCTTGGCTTGTTGTAAGTACTGCTCTGCAGCAATTGAAACATCGGGGTGGTATCAGCAATCTTCTAAACATCCTTTCACACATCCTCAGCCAAAACATAGCAACCTACCCGCTACTAGGAGGAGAACTAACTCTGTCCTAACTGAAACCAGGACATGTATCTTTTCCACTTGGGTGCTATTGCTCATAATTTTGAGAATTCAACATGAGCAAGCTAGGAAATGTGGGTACATACAGAACCGCGTGTATATGGCACGCAACAGACTTGGGATGTGGATCCTGCGTGAGGCCTACAGGCTTCTCTTTGTATACCATGGAGCACTGGCTTGTAAACATGGTGAAATTTCCCATCCTTGATGGGTCTAATACAACAAGTCTTTTCTCCCTTCTCTGCCCTGTCCTCTTTCTTAATGTAGGCAGTTGAGAAAGCCAAAATTGGAACGAAAAAAAGAATATAACACAGGTAAGTGGCTGTAAGTCCCCGGGATACCTATTTATGCTGGTTACTGAAGAGGATGGCACTTGGTCACTCCGTGGCTTTCATTTGGCCCCAAAGCCTTCTGTAGTCAGCTGAATTCACTCCTCAGTGACTTTTCTGTGAAGAGAGGTAGGTGCAAATAGGAGATTTTATGAATTCCTTGGGGAGGGAGCAGTGTGAATTGCAGCTTGGTAGGCACAAAGCAAACTGTTCTAATTGTGCAAAGTAAATCGATACTTGATAAGTTCAAACTCAGTTTTATAGCTGGCAAGCACAAAAGTAAACCTTAGCTGTGATCCTAGCAGCACAGCGGTGTAGCTCTTCCCTTCCCCTTGTCCTCTTGGCTCTTTTAATGACAGTGCAAGCAACCAACCTGTGCCAAAGGGTGCTGTATGGCAAACAATGGGCAGGCTTTTTTCTAAAAAGCACGAGTTTGAGTTATCTGGTGTTTGTGTGTTTCTCTTGAAACGATTCTTCCCTCCTTGAGCTGTTAGATCCTAATGCAGGAAAGGGAAGTGTTGCATGCATAAACAGAGTAATCAAACATACACCTCTTAGGAAGAGGCTTGCAATGTCCTAGTGTTTGTTTTGAGCACTGTTAGATACAGTTTGACATGAATGGAGTGAAAACACCTTAGAGAAAGGTGTTGATTGTTCTCACTTTTCCAAGACAGAAATAAGTGGAGTAGATTTCCCTCCTGCGTGGAACAAAAGTTGCACGTTTGTTTTTGTCTGGCTAGCTTTCAGTCTCTTTAAAAATTTCCCTACAGGTCCCAGTTTTAAGTAGACAGTTTAAACGTGCAGAGCGATAAAGAAGTGGAATGCAGTGGTTGTGACACCAACTTCTGACCTGAAATGTAAAGAAAACTCAATCCACTTCAGGGTGCCTTTTTAGTTTGTCTGTTTCCATTTTACAAGAGCAACGGTGAAATAAGGAGAATCCCATCTTCACTGTTTCAAAAGACTTTGTTTCTGCGTTTCAGTCACCAGAACATTGAGGAGTAGAGCTGGTGCAAAAACTGTGAGACGAGTCCACGGAGAAAACAGGGACTTGGAGCTGCGCCGCAGCTGTAGAGTCGGACACAGTCGGTACTCGACTACTAACTCGTCCATTCTATTTGACAAACTTATGACAAAGTAAGTCATCTTTTCTTGCAGACCTCTTAGAATGATCTTTCTTAGCAAGCCTTTGCACTATGGCATGATGTTGGCCTCGACTTGCTCTTTATTTTGACAGCAAAGATGTATGGCTGCTCCTGGCATTTCCTTCCTGTTTACAGGGAGACAGCGTTACCTGGCTAGATAAACAGATTTTCTTGAAGGTGCTATTTCAGCATATAAGAATTGATTTAAAAAACAACCAACAACAGCAATAACAACAAAAGTGCTTCATGGCTTGCTAGTTTTGTAATCTCACATTTCTCCAGGAATACTTGATTTGCTGCATTTCACCATTACACTCGTCAGCGCCGCTGATTCTGGTTTATCACTATTTGCATTGCAAATCTCCTTGTCCAAAGCTTAAACTGATGTATGCACTTCTTGAAAACAAAACCTGAAGTTGCAGAGCAGAAGACTCAAGTCATTATGTTAGCAGCTGTGTAACCATACTGCTTTCCAAGCATAAGATGTCCAGCTTATTTTGTTTCTATGAAGAGTTTAAATGGCTCCCGTTAAGCAAAGATGTTCCCACACTGATACTTACTATTAAGCAAGGATTCCACCTCCTTTGGCTGAGGTCTGATCCCTTACTCTTATTCGAACATTCATCCAAGTAGCCTGCAGTTCCACACTCTCGGGGGAAAGTCCATAGAATAGAAAAGGTTCCTCCAGTCTCTTCCTCAGCCTTTTTTTTGAAGCATGCAATAAAGCAAAACATTCCCAGGCTGCCCTTCCATGCAAAACAAGGCAAATTAGTAAGACAGGAGCCACAAAACTGATTGTCCTTTAAAGTTAAAATGAGATTTGAAATAGATCGAGTTAGCAAGTGTTGTAAGTCTGTAGCTAAGTCTGGTTTTGCCAATGCAGCACAATTCCCTATCACGTAGCCAGAGCTGCTTCTGTAGCTCCAAGAAGCAAAACTGCTTTGACAAAATACTGTGTCATCAAAGCATTCGTTGGCTCAGTAGGCACGGCTCAGGTTCAACAAGTTTGTGAAAAAATGAGTACTAACAGAAGCATCAGGGTCCAAAGAAACACTTTATGTCCCCACTGCGAAATGAGGGGCTTTACCTTGAGTGTTATGCACACTGTCAATAGAAAAGCACTGTAACAGAATCTGCCACGGCAGTTTGCATGTTACTGAAAGACCATCAGAGTGGGACTGCAGCAAGATCATTGCGAAGTTACAAAAAAACCATGTGGGGGTGGGAGTTTAGTTGCGTTCGATAACACAATCTTAGATAAAGATTTTGGTCTTAACGTAAAAGTAAGGATGTCTACTGATTTCTTCAACTCCAACAACTGAAGCCCAAGTCTGAAAAATCGCCTTTAAGAATGCAAAGAAAATATTTAACTCTTCTGTATGTTCATACTTTGCTATCAAGCAAAGGAATGAATGCTGATGCCTTAACTATGTAGGGCTGTAGCTTACAGAGAGACTACACCTTCCTGTTTTTTTCCCTTTAAAAACGTTAAAGGCACGTGAAATTATTTGGGGGTGTTTTCACATGCAAAGCCTAATGCAGTGCATGCAAGCCCTGTCATCTTCTTCGTCTAGTAGTGTCGCGTTAAGGGGTGTAGCCGATTGACCGTCATGGGTCCCGTCGGATTCAGGGTGCTGAACTATCACGGTCACGGATTCACCAACAACGCAGTACGGCCTCGCTCTAGTCGCATTCAAGGAGAACTCTCACAGCTAGGAAGAATGCAATTAAGTGCAATTTCTTACGGCGACAGGTACACGGGTTCTTTGGATTGTCAGTGATAAATTCACTGTCTGCAAAAGCAAGCTAGCATGCATGAAATGCACAGGTACACAGCCTAGGTATTAAGACATTAAAAAGCATCAAAACTCTAGAGATTTCTAAGATTCCACAGAGACGCCTGGTATAAGCAAGCGTTCAGATCTTACCCCACGGCGTCCCAATGGAGTGGGGGTGGGGGAGTGAGAGGCTCAGCCTGTCGAGTGATGTCAGAAGGAATCCTTCCTGATAGTATCTTCCCTAACATCCCCTTTCTCTTAAAGCAATTGGTATTATTTTCTATCTTTAAGGTGGAGCTTGAGTGACTCTAGTCATGCGTATCTTGGTTGTGCTTGGTAGAAATGATCTCACTTGCGTTTAAAGGTACAGGCTCTGAGAAATTCCGAGGGCGTGCTCAGTGAGGGGTGGTTGCACCTTGGAAGCGGGTAGCTTTTGGGATGGAGGTGTGCTTATGATGCCTAGTCGCTTAAGGCAATTACTCCACAAGTAGTAACTTAGTGTTGATTTAACTACAGCATATCTAAAACATAAGAAGGATGTTAGTATGGAAGAAGCCGATGAAACCAGTCCTTAAATCTTACTACTTATTGTGCGTGAGCAGACTGGCGTGAGTTTTAGCTATACTGGCAAATATCAAACCACACCTGTGTCGTCCCAGAGCTGGGAAAAAAAAAAAAAAAAAAAAAAAAAAAAAACAAGGAAATGTTGAAGCAAATAGGGAGGCGTGTAGCTTGTGCAGTCTTTTAGCTGAGAAAATAAAGAAGGAGAGAGACAGGTAGCCTTGAGCTAGCAGAAGCAAGGAAGAGAAGGGCTAAAAGGGAAAAAACAGGAAGGAGAACACCAGCTCCAGACTGACCTATAGTAACCTTTTTCTCATTAAGGGTCATTAGCACATTAAAAATCACACCTGTCAAAATGCTAACCTATGCTAATGTGGGATTCGGTGTGTGTCCCCCCTCTCCTGTTCCCCCTCCCCCCCGGTATTCCTCTGTAATGCACAAGCTCAGTGGAGATAAGTTAGGTGAGCTGTAATAACCAATCCAAAGGAGCCAAAGAGAGAGTTTTCACAAGTTTCCTGTGTATAAATGACGGTGATTCGAGTCAGAGGTGTGCTTGCTTTGCGAAAGATGGCCAAGTGCCTGACTCTGCAGAGTTCTATAAGTAATTATATAATTAAAAGACCTTCGTGTGCATTCCGACTCTGGGTGCTTATTGGCGCGGTGCACTCTGCACGAACCTGCAGACAACATCTGTACTCAGTGTCATGCCTACAGACAACCCTTTACTGTTGGGACCTGCATATTTTTCTGTGCATTCAACACAACCCCTTTGGCACAACTAGTTAACCACGTAGCTGCCAGTCCACCACTCAGTTGCACTTGTGAAGAGGAAAAGCTATTTCCGTCTACTGGAGGAGCACATCCTCTAAATGCAAGCTTCACTCAGCTGGTCATTTACTGCAGGACAAGATTTGAAAAGTGTTGTTGAGTTCTGGGTTTCCTGCTTACAGGAAAAATTAAGTGCTAGATCGCCCTCTACTCCGCTTTGTCTGCTGCATTTAATGGAGATTAAACTGATTTCGTTTGCTCCTCCGTTTATGGACAATGAGCTGAAGGAACAGGTACAGCACATTAGCCTGGAATGCCTTCCCTCCCAACCAAAGTAAACTGGAGCTGTAACTAACACAAGCAGAAGCAAGGCTTCCGTGTTTTCAGCTGAATAAAGTTCCAACAAAATCATCCTCTGGGATTTGAAGCTTACTTCACATGACATGCCAACGACTCTTTTCCCTCCATTGTAAAGCGGATCCCTGCTGTTAGTTGCTCTAGAAGCAAAGGAATCGTCGGTTTGGTTACCAAATAGCCTCTTCTGCAAACGAGAAGTGTTGTGCTCTCTCTTCCCTTTGAATGACTCCACACTTCTCATCAGCTACTGGATTGCTGACCTAGAATCAGAGAACATCCCAAGGTGGAAAGGACTCCCAATAATCACCAAGTCCAACTCGTGGCTCCACACAGGACCACCCCAAAGTGAGACCCGATGTCTGAGAGCATTGTTCAACACTTGTTGACCTCCGTCAGGCTCGGTGCCATGAGCAGTGCCCTGGGCAGCTGTCTCAGTAGCCAGCCACCCCCTCAGCGCAGCACCTGAGGCGCACGGGGCTGGGCGGGGCGGCCCGGGAGGGGAGGACGGCGGGGCGAAGTGGCAGCTCCCTCAGAGCCGTCTCCCCGCCGCCTCGGCCGCATGTCGTGGCTTTTTCGTGTCGGGGCTTTTTCATGTCGTGCCCTCGGTCTCTCGCCGTGGGTGAGATGCTGCTCCCCAGCGCGGACCCCTTGCGCGCGGGGCCTGCCCGCGGCGGCGGCGGGAGGGAAACCCCAACCCCAAAGCCCTCCCGGCAGGGAGAGCTCGGGGTGAGGGCCGATCCGGCACCGACAGTAAACACACGCCGGAGGAAACGCTCTGGTTTTAGCCATGAGCAGCGCGGCCAGGTTCACAAGGCGTCACGCTGGAGCTCCGAGTTCGGCGGCGTTCCGAGGCCGTTGTGGCGGTTGTGGAGACGGCCCCGGCTGAGGTGGCTGCTGCTGTCGCTGCTGTCCCCTCTGTCCCTGCTGTTGCCGCTGTTGCCGCTGTTCCCGGACCTTGGAGACCCCCGGCGGCTCCCTGTGCCAGGCCCTGTGGCCCCGGGGAGCTGCCCGCCGCCTCGTCGGCCAGCCCGGCAGCAATCCTGCCAGCACAGAATAGCCCACTGCGTTTCAGGGTAAAGTGACGATTAATTTCTATTTCCTGGCCTGGGTGCTGCTTTCTTCTTTAAGGAAGCTTCAAGGTTAAAGGTTCAACTCAGTTATGTCAGGGTTCAACTCCGTTTCGTGAAGGGGCTCTTGTACGAAAGCTTAAGCTGGGATTGACTCTCTGCTAAGCGGAGGCCAAACGTGGACCTACTGAGAAGCAGGTCCTAAGTGATAACATTTTCTAAAGAGACTGCTAAACACATCTGAAGAGTGCTGCTGCAGAACTCTGAATGGGGGGATAGCAACTGTCTTAAGTGATCTGGAATCTTGAATTTACTTTTCAATGGACAAGAGGTGTGTCTCTCAAGGCAAACAAAGAGAGGAGTAACACCCTCTCTTGTCACTCATGTCAACATAAATTTATGCTCAGAGCGTAGGTGTAGGAACAGCATCGGTATGTATATGGAACATCGGGAGAGGAAGCTCTATCGGTATTTGCAGTTTTTCTACTATCTTGTCAGAGAGACGTCATCTCCAAATGAGAAATGGATGTATTTTGAAACAGTGGTGGTGGATCGGATTTCTTCTTTCTAGTGTTAATATTTGCTCTTGAATCGTACTTAATAGCTGGTAACACCTCAATCAGTTGTCAAAAATAAACTTAAAAATGTGTAAGGCTTATCTCATTGGTCAGTATAAAGATCAAGGTCTTCCCTTCCCTTCCCTTCCCTTCCCTTCCCTTCCCTTCCCTTCCCTTCCCTTCCCTTCCCTTCCCTTCCCTTCCCTTCCCTTCCCTTCCCTTCCCTTCCCTTCCCTTCCCTTCCCTTCCCTTCCCTTCCCTTCCCTTCCCTTCCCTTCCCTTCCCTTCCCTTCCCTTCCCTTCCCTTCCCTTCCCTTCCCTTTCATTTTCCCCCCAGTATTGTTTTTCTGTTCTCCTTCTCACTGCAGTCTTGATTTTGTTTCTTGTCCCTTAAGTATGTTTCCAATGTGTTGCTGAAACATTTTCCCTTTCAATCCTAAAAAAGGAGCTGTCACTGGTGAAGATCGGAGCTTATCCCTGAGCCCAGGAGCTGTCACCTTAGTCTTCCAATCGGACAAGGACGACTTCATTTCTCATGTAAATGCATTTGTCAGGTTTGCGTATTGTTTTTTCAGGAATGGAAAGTGTGTATAGAATGGATTTAAAATCAATTTTAAATGTAAAACGTCAAGGCAAAAAAGTTCTAATTACAACCTCTGCACACAATTTGCCAGCTGTGGGACTAGGAGTTTTCTTATTTACTGTGTTTTGTTTAACGTGTCTGAAGTTTAATGGACAGCAATCAAGGCGTGCTAGAAATCTGAAAGCACTTTATGCTTTGTTCTCTCCGTCATTTTGGTATAACAAACTAGCTTATGTTTTAAACCCTCCATGAGGTTAGTGGTTTCCCTAAAGGTAACAAGTCCCTGTGTGCTACAGTAAGACAGTAACAAAACATGAAGTATAGAAGTTCATCCTGTCATTATTCAGCTTCTGCCTATGGACACACAACTACGCTTATTTAAAGCGGTATCACCTTGAAACCTAATCAGCATTTTAAAAAGGACTTTGTAGCAGTTATTGGCTTTTGTCCTGGAGGGCTGAGGTTTGTTTTGTTTTGTTTTGCATTCAGCATTTCCGTTTCTAGCTTACATTCCCCTGTTGTTTTGCATGAGGAAAGCGTGCAACTTTAGAAAGGAGAACGGAAAGAGCTGCTTTTTAGTCTAACTTTTCAGTTTGTCGTAGGAGTTTTAAATGTGGTAGGAGTAAAACACCAGAAGTACTGCTGCCAAAGTTATATTCAAACTCGTCTTTCTTGGAGAAGCAGAAGAAGCCCAGGGAGAAATGAATTTGCAAACATGCTCTTCATGCTCTCCTTTCCCAAGATTTCTCTGAGATATAGCCCATCCTCTGTGGGTTTTGAGGTATATGGTTCCCAGGAGTGAAAAGGAGGGCCAAACATCTCTCCTCTTGGATCTCAGCATGCCAGGGCTTTGGTGTACTGCCACTTACAGCTCCGCTTTTTCACCTGGAAAAAGCGACCGCATGATGTAGACTGAGGAGCCCTCACAGATTAACTTGCCGTCACCAAGTGACGCCCAGAAAAGGTGTATTTAAAAGCTAGGCTCATTATAGAATCACAACAAACCCCTCATGACTGGTGCAGTAGACAGTGAGGTAGAGGGCGAGCCCTGGAAAGACAGAAGAAAAGTAGCAGTGAGTTCTGGGTACCTTTGTGCAGACGAAACAGAAAAACGCAGGCAGTGAAGTAATAGTGTTCCGTTACTAATGCCAGCAATAGATAATTGCAACAATTATCTATTAGATCATAGGTACTAATTAACAGATAATTGCGCAACTCCGGAAATCAATAAATAACTGATTCCCCTCAGAGAACGTCTTCTACATTTTTATATTAAAAAGACTCCAGAGTTGTAATGGATTAAAATCCTACGGAAGGGAAAGAAATGGCATCAGCCACTAGTTCTGCAGAAGCGAAAAGTAATACTGATAGAGTTTAGATGGAAATTTTCACTTTGTGTGTTTAGTTTGGGGATTCTTTTTAAATCATTCATACCAGCGATTTAGTTCTTAAGGCTGTTTCTTTGAGATTAAGTGACAGGACTTCTGTTACTCTTTTCTTCTTGGAGTGCTTCTTGATAGTCTTACGTCAGCCAGAACTTCTGTCTCTGTTGCAGATGTGAACAATGACCGTAGCTAAGAAGCCCAAATCTTCAAAGCCTAAAAAGCCCTCTTCAAGGCGGTCTGGCAAATCCAAGAAACCAAGTCCTAAAATACTGATGTCACGCACCGCCAACTGGGGCCGGATAGTGCCTGCAGAAGATTCAAGCCAAGTCTCTGTGGCCCAAGGACGTGGAGGTGCTATTTACTGTAGATCATCTGAAAAATCTAAGGCTTTTGCCCCAAGAGATCTAAGTAAGTGTGCGTTCTATCCTGCCTCCATTTTCTTCAAAGCAAAAGTAGAAAATGCAGTTCTTACTTGTTGCACTGATAGAGAAGGGGACTACTGTGAAGAAAGACTTCAAAAGCGAATCCCCTAAGGCAACTGAAGTGACTGATGTTACAGAAATTAATTTTGATATATTTACAGTCAACAGAGAAATACGGGGAGCTTTTTGTAATGCACAGATTCCTCCATGTCTTTTCTGTTTTGCAGAGAAAAGTGTTTGATTGTTGCTATTCACAGCTTCCATTTTTCACAGGTTTTTTGAAGGCTAACATTGCTCAGGAAAAGATCTGGTATCTGTAGGGGTACCGTCATTCCTAGTTCCTAGTTTTTACGTTTTTACCGTATAATTTCAAGTCTAAGTTTGTGGTTTAAGTTATAATAAGGAAAAAAACAGTAGTTGAGTTAATCAGGTTAAAGATTATAGATGGAGAGGAACTTGGCATTAGGTGCTACAAACAGAATGGCAGTTAGCCTTGCCTTAGAAAAATTAAAATGGTTGACTAAAGTTGTTTTTGTTTTTTTTTTTTTTCCCCAAAACATTGTGTTGACCAGCCAATTTGAATTTGGTGGTATTAAAGCTGTCTGCAATAAGTTTTTCTGGTTTGGATTGTAGCTAGCTCCTCTAGGTGCTCCTGCAGAATAGTATTTTTTTAAATACCTTTCTTCGAAACAAACAAACAAGATCTCTTTTTAAATTTAACTTTCTTGCAGTCGTTAATGATGGAATTGCTCCGCCACAGAGCATTCTTTTTCCACCTGAGAAGATTTGTATGGATTGGCGAGAAACACAAAGTGTTGGAGTTGGCCTGTACAATCTTGGCAACACATGTTTTCTTAATGCTACTCTACAGTGTTTGACCTACACACCCCCACTTGCCAATTACATGCTTTCTCTTGAGCACAGCCAGTCATGTGAGTACTTTCTAACAGTATTTTGAATCTGTTGGATAGCTCTGAAGGTGAAAGAACAGCAGTGATTCTGTGAGATAAGCTTATTTGCCTGATTTTACCTGTAGCAGCTGGCTTTGAGCACTGTATTAGCAGTGGGCTCCGAATAGCATATGGAGTGCAATTAATGCACCATGTTTTATTTATTTAGTTATTTGTTTGTTTGTTTGTTTGTTTATTAAAGGATCATTTATTGCTTCATGGGAATAATGAAGTGCATTGGACAGTAATGCATTTAGTAGTAATTTTAGAGAGTAATACATTTTGCAGCCTGTGGAGTTCACATTCCTGTCAGCCTTTACAACTGCGACTTTGCAGTAGTCTTTTAGATTTCTCTTCACAAAATGCATTTGAATACAGGCTTAGTGGATATTTTTCTTCTGTCAAGTTGTGTGAAATGAAATGTTACAAGACTGTTGGGACATTGGCATCTTGGGAGAATAGAATGTAGCAAGGAGAGTGGATATTGTATCTATAGTTTAAATTGTACTTAGATGTTTGTAGTTCTGGATATTTCGCTGGACTGGGATGCTTTGCTCTTTCACTCTTCAGGTCGTGAACAAGATTTTTGCATGATGTGCACGATGGAGACTCACATTAACCAGGCCCTGCGTTGCACTGTTGATGCCATCGAGCCTACGCATGTTATCAGTAATCTCAGTCGTAAGTGGCTTCAGATGTGTTTCTTTTCGATAGCTTGTAATCTTCAAATAATTATTTGATGTGTCTAAGTGGTTTTAACACGCCAATGAAGAGAGATTTTAGAAATACAAGAATGATTTCATTTTTAAATGAGGTCAATACTATCATCTTCTTATTTAGGAATAGGACAACATTTCCGTTTTGGCAGTCAAGAAGACGCACACGAGTTCTTGCGCTATACTGTTGATGCTATGCAGGAAGCGTGCTTGAACGGAAGCACCGAGTAAGCATAAACAAGTTCACTTTCATACATTCTCTAGCACCTTCTAGTCCTTTATTTACTCTCAGAAATGATCTCTAGCACCTTTTAGTGCCTTATTTACTATCAGCAACGCAAGTCTACATCATCCTTGGTTTTCATCAAACTCTTTGAAGAGTTAACTCTGTGCCTTAAATCTTCTGAGGTCTGATTATAATTTATTTCCAGATTGGACAGATCTTCTCAAGCTACCACCATCATTCATCAAATATTTGGAGGATTTCTAAGATCGAGAGGTACTTGAAAAAATATTCCTGTCCTTAGAACTGATCTGTGTCTTTTGTCGGTAGTAAAGCAGTCTGTAGTTTGTCTAAAGTAGTATCTGTCAACAACTTGAATTTGGACAGTTAGTCTCCTTCACATAATGTTAAGCATTTATATTTTGCTTCCAGTGAAGTGCTTGAATTGCAAAGCAGTTTCAGATACGTATGAGGCATTTCTTGATATCACTTTGGATATAAAGGTAAGATGTTTTCTAAATATAATTCATGATGTTTAAGTACATGCATAACTTTCTAAATTAAACTTGTTTAACTTAAAAAACCAAACCACATATAATGTTAAAACGTAAGAGCTTGGTGGTGCTAAGGAAGTGGATTGGACTTTGTCCTTCCGTGGAACCCATGTAAATAGTCTCCACATTTGCATTGGGTTTAAGGGGAAAGAATTCTCTTTCTGCAAAAATTATAATGCTGTCATACTTCTTTGTTGTTCTACCTCAATGTACATCTAATTGTTAGACTGATGAATTTGTCCCCAGTATTGATGACAAAGCACACTATAGATGCTGTGTAGGCAACTGGGAAAGTATTTGTTCCAAAGTCAAATGCCTTCCAGGTGAGGTCAATGCTGAGCATGCTCTTTCTGCCTCCTTCTTCACAGTGCTCCTAGTAGATCGCTTGAGTATGTTAGTAAGATTCTCTTATAAACTACTAGTATGTCTCTGGAATTCTGAATTACGGTGACTTTGCGCTCTTCTTTCTCGCTGCTCTAGGCGGTTTCGTCTGTTAGCAGAGCTCTGGAACTCTTTGTGAAACCTGAAGAGCTAGATGGAGAGAATTGCTATAAATGTAGCGAGTAAGATTTTGACGTCAGTTTTCTATGTTGCATGACTCTGTTGGACTACCTCTAAACTTTGGATCTACTTACAAGTTTTGTGGAAGTTTATAAAAGACTTGGATTTTTGTTTCCTTGGAGGGGGGAAGTCTTGTTCATAGGCATTCCCTATGGGTTTGCAATTCTCTGGCTTGTATTTTGCCATCAGAATTCAAAAAGAGCTACTTTTGTTCTTTCTATTTATTAGCTCTCGACAGTACTTTTCTTGATGTAAACTGCCCAGTTTCCGTTGTTCTCTGGGCTAGTGGCTAATTTTCACTGCTTACACCGTAGGTCCTACCTTGGAGCGGGCAATGTGTCAAACTGAACTATTTTGTTTCAAAGGATGGCAGATGGTTTCAGTGTCTTTCCAGACAAGCTCAGTACATGAAGACTTCCTACTGTTAAATGTCTCCCTCCTGTAGAATGACCATGTGCTTCTGTTGTATTTTTGATGTTGATAGTCGACCTATGTTGGAGATTATTTGCAATTTCTAGCCCTGGGGACCAAGGCTCTCTCGTTCCGCTTTCAGTATTTGTATTTCCCTTGAAAGCTGAAAGAATGTATCCAGGATTGGAGTTCAAATAGCCACTTTTGTAGACCAAGAAATGGTACCTTGCCATCCAACCTGGTCATACCCTTTTGTGAGAGATTCCTGTTCCCGCTATGCTCTGAGTTGTTGGGAAAATTGACCTTCTTCTGTGTATTAACAAACCTGACACGCAGTGCATGGGTTTATGAAAAGAAAGAAGACCAACCTATTATGCAAGTAAATATCATTCAAATAGCATAGGCATGCGTGAGACATTAAAAGGAGTTTGTCTTGGGGGCGAAAAAAGAAGATGCCTTCAAACACTTATCTCTGCTTGTTTTTAAGGTGTAAAAAGATGGTTCCTGCGTCCAAGAGATTTACCATACACCGTTCTTCCAAGGTTCTCACAATATCACTGAAAAGATTTGCAGATTTCACAGGTGGAAAGGTCAACAAGGTATATTTACCACTGTAATGCAACTATATCATTGCGTAATGGGACATCCCCCAAAGTTGAAAGTTGTTAATATTTTCAGACAATAATTGTAGACTAACGACTATGGCTTATTCTTTCTCTTAATATCAATAAAGTTCCCGCTTGACAAGAAGCATATGCTTTCCTCTGAGAAGGCTGATTCATCAGGAAACAGTTCTCTGCAACTTCTAGTCTTAACCGTTGTTTATGGGAAGACTTATTTGTAGTGAATCAAGAAATATATTCGAGAAATATATTCTAGAAATCAATTCTAGTCTGTGTTTTTTGGAAGTGTTTTTCTCTGGCTAGTCCACGAAGTACTCTGGGATAATTTTTCTATCTTCTTGATGTCTCTTTAGGAGGTGAAATATCCGGAGTATTTGGACCTGAGAGCCTACATGTCGCAGTCAATGGGAGAACCACTGCTCTATGCCTTATACGCGGTGCTGGTACATCACGGTGTCAGCTGTCACTCAGGACACTATATATGCTATGTAAAGGTAGAAGTCAACAGCATTTCTAACAGGGTAAAGGTTGTGCTGGCAAACCAATTAAAGCATGACTAGCAGCTACTGTTTCTAGGGAAAAAGATTTCATTATATTTTTATTTGACATGTGTGTATTTTGTTCCTACCCGTGATTTCAATTGGAAAACGTGCAATTCACCTAAAGAAATCGTTGTCTTTATTTGCAGGCTGGTAATGGACTTTGGTATCAGATGAATGATGCTAAAGTAGTGCGTACTGACATTAAAAGAGTTCTTGGTCAGCAAGCTTACATACTTTTTTATATCAGGTAATAACAAATCTTAAAATGTGTTCAGAAGAGATTTACTTTCCTGTTATTGATATTTTTCTGTTTTGCAAGTGTTTTTCTTGCTATCCCGGGAGAAGATTATTATTTGTCTAATTGAGTTCTGTCTAACCTGAAATTCTCTGTGTCGTTTATTATCTTTTGTTGCTTGGCCTTAAACTGCAGCACTCATGTAAATTGCTATCTATGTGTTATCTGTAGCTGGCTAATTTAGAGAAGGAGAGAAATGAAGGTCATCTGTGGTGTAAGAATGAATTATTGCTCTGCAAGTGATAGTCTTAGTAGGAAGACTGTTCTCTACTTTTCAGTCTGTAGTCTTGGCGAAGCCTTCTGTAGAGAAGGCTTCCATATCGTATGAGCTGTTCCTCTAAAATGATAGGATGGGATTTAATCCAAGAGTAGGCTGAAAGAAAAACTAAACTACGATCACTGCTCTTTTCTGAAGGCGCTATGATTTGACACTTGGAGAACGTGCGTTTTACTTGCCAGCACCATCTTATCCCTGTTCATTCCCTCCTGGTCAGCAGGGGGCTAATAGTAAGCAGGCTGGATTTCTGGGACCACGACTTCTTCCTCATATGATTAAGGTAATTCAGGGAAGCGGGAGGGCAGATAACGGCACCAAACTGCTAGTGGGTTTGGGGTTTGGTGTGGGGTTTTTTGTTTGGTTTTAAGCATCTTTTTAGGTGTTAAGACCATTTGTAGAAACACTCAGTAGGAGAGTTTTGTGTTTCAAAATGTTACATGCAGTGTTTGCGTTAATCCATCTTGCAATTTCTTCTTTTTAAATACAGAATTCAAGCCGTTTAAATGGAAATGGATCCATAAAAGAGGACGCAAAGACCACTGGTGTCACCCTAAAAAGGCCATCTTCAGCACCACCAATGGCCTGTGTTCAAAACCAGGCAATTACCAGGCCTTCAATGACTGATACGTCAAGAAAACAGAAGATCACCATCAGTATTCACAATAAATTGCCTGCTCGTCAGACTGTGTCACAGCCTGACTTTCTTAGCAGTGCTGTGGAGGATGAAGATCTCTACCAGGCTGTTCCTTCATCCACAATTACAAATTCGGTAATGCAAATGAAGCAAATGCAAACAAACAAAAAAGTTTCTGATGAAATTTTTGTGGAGCCAACAGTGAATGAAAATCCTAAACTCAGCTCTGATAACACAGTCCCTTATGGTGCAGAATCTTCAGGAAAATCTGAGGAGGAGTCAAAGGGCTTATTTCAAAGGAATTTGAAATGCAATGCAATGTCCTCTAATGGAATTTTGGTTGGAAAGGTAGTCCGTACATTGCAGCATTCCAATTCTTCCTGTCAGAATGCTGACAAAGGAAGATCCCAGCATGAGCTGCCAAAAACAGATTCACTAAATGGTGCTATTAGGTTAGTTACTGAATCTAAAGAAAACGGACTGAAACTTGATGATTCCACTTGCCGAGTTGAACCTGTTAAACCTTCTGAGATGTTCTTTTCTAAAACAAATGGATTGCTTGAAACATAGATTTGCTCCATCGAGAATTTCTCACCTACGATGTATTCGGGAGTGTTTATTGTGTTCCTAATTCAGGTGAAATACTGAGAAAACACAGCACACATGTGATCGTAAGACTTTGTGGTATTATCCCCTTAGAATTTGCAGACCTGAGCTTACATTAGAACTTGTCAACTTAAGCTCAGCTGAGATAAAAATTCCTAAGTTTCATAAAGTAGATTTTGGGGGGTGAGTTGGGGTTATCTTTGAAGTGTAGATAATGCATACAACTGACAGCGGTCTTGCTTACCATTTAATGGAGACATTCTGACAAGACTAGTCCTCAGTACTACTACAAATAGTATTTTTTTGTCTGCTGACTTGTGCGTTTTAATTGCAGATGCCTGGAGCTATGCCTTCAGTCAATCGAGAAGTCATCACGGAGTCCTTCAGAGCCAGCCAGCTGAACAGCTTGTCAGAGGAAATGAGGTAAAATGAGCACAGTCTGATTAAGACAAGACTTTATGGAAGTTCGTTACAGTTTTATCTGTCTACTAATAGTATTTAATGGAAGGATTTAAATTAGTACAATTCCATACTGTGTGTCCAGTGTCACGAACAGAACTAATGATCAGCACTGAGCATATCACTCTGATGCAGGTTGGTGCCTCAAGGAGAACTTGTGTTCCTTTATAGAATGTTTTTCCATTTTTCTCCACTGTCTGGAGAAACACTGGCTGTTCCCCGCTCGCCCCTATGCCTTTTTTCTCAGAGCAGCAGGTGGAAGGAGACAGATGCGTTTGCTTTTTTAGTGCAATGGCTTCAGAAGCAAGAGGGGCAAAAGCACTTTCTCTGGGAGCTGAAGAAGGTGTCCTAATCACAGGAGAGGTTTCTAAATGGCATATCTTTGCGAGGGTTCCTGTAGTCCGGAGGTTTTTGTTTGTTTGTTTGCCTTTGGAAGGTTTTACTCTTAATATTCACGTCCTTCAGCAGAAGTGAGAAATGGGTTTTTATTTTATGCAGTGTTGCGGAACCTCCGAAATCTCCTGGGAATGATGAATACCTCGCCCAGTACCAATGTGATGACGGTGGAGACAAGGAGAAACCAAGAAGATCAAAAGAACGTGACCTCATTTCAAAAGAAAATGTTTTGTCCGGCAAAGACTCTTCTGAGCCTGGTGAGAAATTGCGGCAAACTTCCTCTCTCGAGTCTGACACTGAATGTAGCTCTAACAATCTTTCTTCCTTAGCTATTGCAGATAGACGCCAAGATACAAAGGACAAGACTAAAACCACTGAGAAAGAGCATTACCGAAGCAAGAGGGAACATGCTCCTAGTGAAGAGAAGGAGAGTCAAAAAGCAGGTCCTTCCAGCAAGAGGAGGTGTTCTCAGAGCGTGGAATTTGTTGAGCAAAAGAGTCACAAGCAGGAGTACTGGGAGGGAAGCAGGTACAGATCTTTCCCTCGTGAAAGAAACAGCCCTGAGAATGGCAGAAGAGCAGTCAAATATTCAAAGTACAGATCTGGCAGCGGAGGAAGATCAGAACAAGGTAGCAATAGGTACTACCGATCCAAAGGGGAAAGAAGTTGGAGCAGAGAAAGATACTATCGAGACGAAGCACGGAGATGGGAAAGATGTGGCTATTACAAGGATTACTATTCACCTCATGCGACAGGAGACAGTAGAGAGAGAAAGTTCTCTCACGGCGATTCAGCCTTTGACAGATCGACTGCAACTTACTACAGCAGGTCACATAAGCATTATCATTACAAAAGCAGATGGCCTCACGGTTCCCTCTTGAGAGAGGAAGATGTACGTCGCTTTGGCACACCCCGAGCAGACTTGCATCGTTGCTCGGTACCTCAGCAACATTCCAGAAGACATTCTCGTGAAAGACATGCGCTTCCACCTGTGTCAGCTCATTTGGAGAACTGTCGCCAGAAAACTGAAACAGAAGGAAACAGAAAAAGAAAATATACCCGTGCAGAAGGTAGTGAAAGTGAAATAGAAAGGAAAGACAGAAAGATAGAAAAGGAGCTTGTAGGTGGTGAAAAAAATGCAAAAATATCACAAGTTCTGGAAGAAAAAGAAGTCTAAGGATAAAGATGGAGAGAAGGATTCCAAGTAAGCAAGGATTCCGGCATACTCCGCATTTTTTATCCTAATTCTTTTCTGGGTGCTTCTCATGTCTTCCTTTTATTTTATTTATTTATTTTTTTTTCCTGGTGGTTTCTAAGTTCTTTAGATAGCACCAGCTGGCTGGGGATCATGTTGTTAGGTTGATCAGTGAAGACAGGAAAGCTCTTGCTGAATTGTGTCAGAGCACTAGCTTTGGACCACATAGTTCGAATCACATCCGTACACCATTCCAGATTAGGTTAAAAGATTTTTTCTGCTTGCACGTATTCCAGAGCTAGCCGTTGTTAATGATCTGTGTACAAACCAGGACCTATGGTCCTTCAATCTGACGGCTTAAGTTTGCTGCATCTAAAGTAAGTTGCGTGTGCACAAAGCACCACAAAATAGCTGACATGCTGCAAATCATCACCTGTGGTAAAATAAATCAGGTTTCATATAGGCAACAAGTGCCACATCTTTTTTTCCCTTTTTAACTTGCATGTTTCTTTCAGACTTCATGATTTGTGTTTCTGTGCGCTCCGCTTTGACAATGCCAATCGCAAGCGTAAGAAAAAGAAGAAAAAGGAGAAGAAAAAGAAGAAAAAGGAGAAACACCAGGAAAGCAAAAGGCTCCTTGGAACACTTAGATCCTCGTTTCCAGAAGATAACGCGGGAGAAGAAGGAAGAATCCCATCCTCCAGATGGCTCTTCATGTGAATAATGCAGAAGTGAGAGCAGTAAACAACCTTACAAGGAAGGGAAGACTTCCAGTGCAGGCGAAAGCAAGAAATACTGCTCCATCGCATCCAACGACTATACTAAAGGTAAGCGGCCGCAGCGTGTGTGAGGAATTCCTTTTATATTAATCTCGAGATTATTTCAAACAGTCTTGAAGTGCTTGATGACTTAACAGTCTGCAGATTTATTATCAAATCAAAAAAAAACCCCACTTGGTAGACTATTTTTTTCCCAGTTTTGAATGGCCACTAGGAAAGAAGGCCTGAAATAAAGAGGTTAAAGGCAAATGGTTTTCATTTGGTTTGATGATGAAGTGGCAAACAAGAGGAAGAGTTGCAAGCTCCCTTCTTAAATTCAGTCCAGCCAAGTAGGAAAAGTAAATGTGGACGGACAGCTGTATCTTGGCAAAGAAGATAGTAGGGAGCAAGGAGGTTTAGCAGTCAAGATGGAAGGTGATGCCATGAGGCTTAGAGGCTAGTAATGTTCTAATGAATCACAGCCTTCCTAAAAAAAACCTGCCTGAACAATTCACGTGAATAACATACTACCTTCAGCTATTTCAGCTTCTTGCTGTACAGCTGAATGCCTTTTACGTAATGTTTGGAGAAGTTAAAATCTCGGAAGAGGTTTTCATATCTTTTGCCCAGTTTGGATGATGAAGTAAATTGCCAGAGTCAGTAGATTCTGGCACTGACAAGTTTCTTCAAGCTTAAGAGCGAGTGCAATTGTTTCCAAGCATTTTTCTTTTCTGAGACAGGGAGCACCAGAAGTTGTCATCTTAAAATACGACATGGAGGGGAGGCTGGTTGTTCACACATTCTTGCCAACATTCATGCAATCTGTCCCATTATCAAGAACAAAATTAGGGACTGAACGGAGGTCTTTCAAATTCCAGTGTTGCAAAAATGGACTTTTTACGATACGAATGTCAAAAGAATCCTGATTGTACTAGACTGGAAGTATCTCTTCTAGCTGAAAAATCAGGAAGAGCACAGAAGAAAATGCCTCTGCTCTACTGCTCTTTGGGCTTCAGTGAATTCTCTGGCCAGCAGATGGCGAACTCGTTCTCTCTAAACCAGTCCAAAGTAGAGGAAGAAAGTCAACGTCTTGCATGCATTACACAAGTGCGGGGCATGGGGATCCCTGGGCTATATACGTGAAAGAGATGTTCGTTGATAAATACAGCAGTACCCGCCCCACTTGGATACACTGCTTGCAAGGTAAGCAGGATAGGAGGGCTGTGCAAAGCAATTCTGTTAAATTGAGGAATTCAAGTATTTCGTCAAGCCTGAAGATACTAATTAGTTTCCTTTTGGGGAAGGTCAGTCTTTCAAAGCAAAGAAAAAATGTCTCTTAAGCAGGATTTTCTGAATGGTGGAATCTAATCTGAAAAAAGACCACTTCCACACGTTAATTATTTGCTAGTTTATTATTTTTAATTTTCTACTGTATTGAACCTCTTAAAGAAGCTAGGGACAGACTAGGAGCAACGGAGGACTTGTTAGAGTGCCTTTTAAACCGGAATCATGTTCCTTTGAATAAATGAACAAGGATAGCTAGTGACAATTTGTGATTTAAGGAAATTGCAGATACGTAAGAGAAAGAGCAGCATTAAAGCAGTTAAATTCCTGCATTCCTAAGTGCTCTCTCTAGCAAGTTAGTGAACGCTTCTGTTCTGTGGCTAGGATTTGGTCAGCTTTGATCACTAGTAAACCAAGGATGCCGTCCAGTCAAACCTTCATATGACTGTAACTTACCTAAGGTCAACCGTTTGCTATCAAAGCAGGTAGCTTGGTCCTACTATTCTGTACAGCTCACCAATTTTAGCATAGAATTCAAATGTAGTCCGTTTAATGGGAGGACTTTGGAAGCCGCCTTCTCCAGTCAGTTCAGATGTCGGCGAGGGGCTGGTGAGCCGCTGGGACGGAACCCCCGTTGCCCGGGTTCCCCAAGCAACCGCCCCACTCTCCAGCCACCATGGCAGGTCCAGCAGCCGGCTCCCGCTCCTCCCGGGGCTGCGGCCCTGCTGGCGAGCCCAGCGCCCCAGAGCTCAGCCCAGCGCCCTTTTTCCCACAGAGGGTTTCCCCAGACGGCTTCCGCGGCTTGCGCAGACGCAAAACTCCCCCTTCGTCGTCCCAGCCGTGCCGCCAACGGTGGCTGCCTGGCTGCTGCCCTCCCTCCCCGGAGCGACGGCGCTGCCCTTGCAGCCCCCGCAGGTACCCACCCTCCCCTCCGCGCTGCCCCAGGCCACCGTCTGGCACGTGGTGCCGGGGGTCCAGGGGCAGGTGCTGCAGCTCCCCGCCGGGGTGCAGCTGCCACCTGGGGGGCACCTCCCAGCCCAGGGGCACCACCTGCAGCTTGGGCAGCTCCCCGCCGGGGGGCAGCTCCCTGCTGTGGGGCAGCTCCCCGCCGTGGGGCACCAGCTGCAGCTGGTGCAGCTCCCCGCCGGGGGGCAGCTCCCCCACACCGCTCCTCCCTGTGCCCCCGTCCACCAGTGGGGACAGCCCATGGTGACGGGGACACTGGTACCCCACCATGCGCTGGGGCTGGGGCCCAGGGCCGTGCTCCATGGGGAGCTCCTGCACCCCGCAGGCACCTGCCTGTTGCAGGCCCCCGCCCAGCGCAACCCCCCGCCACCCCTCGTCCCGGGGCCTCCGCTGCGGGGGCAGGCGCTCCCCACGCCCCGCACCCTGAGCAGCAGCCGGGGGCAGCTGCCGGAGCCCTGCTTGCACGCCGTGGGGCTCAGCGAGGACCAGGGGCCCCCGCTGCCCGGCCCCACTGCCCCCAAGCCTGCCCAGGCTCCAAGGACCGCCAGCACCCAGACGGCGACGCCTGACGGTGAGTTTGGGGCTGGCACAGCCGGCCGCTGGGCGCCCCACACCCAGGGGCCATGGGAAAGCTGACATCGCCCGTCTTGGGGGATTTTCTTGCTTCGTCCTCAGCGGCGACAGCCCCGCAGGTGCCTGAGGAGCCCCCGCAGCTGCCCGAGCTGGGCCCTGATGCCTTTGCCGAGGCCTTTCCAGAGCTGGCAGGGGACAGCCAGCAGCTGCAGCACATGCAGGACGAGCTCCTGGCCGACCTGGACATCCCCATCCCCGGCATGGAGGAGCTGCTCAGCTGGCTCGATGCCGTGGAGCCCCAGGACGCCTTCCCCGATTTGCCCAGCAGTCCTGCCCTCAGCCGCTTCCTCTCGCAGCTGCCCGACCTCTGCGAGGACATCGAGGAGCCGAGCACGCAGGGACTGGAAGCCACAGGAGCCCTCGGTGAGGTCGCCTCAACCCCTGGGCTGCGCCCCGAGAAGCTTGAGGGTGGGCTGTCGCTGCAGTCCCCCGTCGTGCCAGCAGTGAGCCCCCCGCTCAGCCCTGCAGCCAGTCCCCTGCCCAGTGCGCTTAGGAGCCCCCTACCCAGTCCACCCCTGAGTCCCCCCAGGAGCCTCCCTGACACCCAGCTCCTCAGTGCCCTTAGTAGACCCCTGCCCCAACCCCCCCAGCGTTCCCTCAAGACCCGCCCCAACCCCAAGGTCCCCAGTGCCCTTAGTAGACCCCAGCCCAAATCCCCCCCGAGTTCCCCCAAGAAACGCCCCAACCCCAAGGGCCGCAGTGCCCTTCGTAGACCCCAGCCCAAATCCCCCCCGAGTTCCCCCAAGAAACGCCCCAACCCCAAGGGCCGCACTGACCATAGGAGACCCCTGCCCAAACGCCCCCTGGGTCCCCTCAAGAGCCCCCCGCCTGCCCCTGCGTCCACCGGCACCAAGCGGGGGGCCAAGCGCCCTGCGCCCAGCAGCACCCCCGGGACAGCGCAGAGCTGCCAGCACAGGAGGCCGACGACAGAGAACCCCCCCGGCAAGGAGAGGAAGACGCTGCTGGGCCAGGCTGGCCAAGGCCGCAAGAGACCGTGCCAGGGCAAGACGGCTGGCAGCAGCACGGTGGCTGGCAGCAGCAGGGAAGCAGGCAGCAGCGGGCAGCAGCTGGCGATCAACAGCACCACGGCACCCAGCAAGAGAGCGCGAAGCCCGGGGGCTGCAGGGGGGCAAGGAGCAGCGGCGCCACCTCCCCGCAGAGCGCGGCTGCTGCCGGAGACTCCGAGTGGGGAGCCCCGTGCCGTGCGGCCCCAGGACAGGCTCTGTCCCCAGGCCAGCGGGGCCAGGACGCTGCAGCGCCAGCAGCCGGGGACAAAGACCCCCAGCGAGACTTTGCAGCCGCTGGGGGCCAGGGCCAAGGCGCTGGGGCCAGCGTGCCAGCTGGCCTGTGTGCAGCCGCAGCCCACCTCCAGCAGCCCCAGCAGCATGCCCAGCGCCCCGCCGACAGTGCCAGGCTCCAGCTACCCGTGACCGACCTCGGGCTTCTCCTCGACGGCCCCCGCAGCACCCAGGCAGGCACAGAGACCTCTGCAGGCACCTGCTCCAGCTTCAGCCACGCTCCTCAGCCCTTGCCCCTCTCGCTTGCCCTCTCCCCTCTCTCGTGCTGGAGCTAGGGGATGGGCTTGCCACTCACAGGGATGGCAACAGCGCCAATGGCAAATGCGCGCGCGCCTCACCCAGGAAGGTGGCAATGGCAAGCTGGGGAGATGCTGGCAGCAGCTGGGCTGGGAAAGCTTGGCCATGGCAACTGCTGCTTGGGACACCAAAGGGCTGAGAGACAAGACTTGCTTCTTCTTTCGGGGCATTGCTCTTCTTTCCTGCCTTCTGGATTAAATTCCTCTCCTTAGGTGGTCACTCAGCAAGGCCTCTGCCTGCAGAGCACTTCTTCTTGCACTGGCATGCCAAGGGGATAAGAACTGGGAGGCCTTTGGGATAGCAAATGATCAGTGGGATGGGAAGTGATGATGGGGATAGCAATTCATTGGAATGGGACAAATGGGTTTTATTTGTATTAAATTTAAATTTTTTAATTTTCATTTAATTTATTGGTTTTCTTATTTATTTAATTAAATCCACTTTATTGACTGTGTTGTACAGTACGGCATTGTTTTATTATTATAAAATTATAAGTATTTAATAGTATTAAATATTTTTATATATTAATATCTTATAAACTGTAAGTATCATTATTTATTATTTTGTTGGTTTTTATTCCTTTTCTACCCTATTAAACTCTCTTTATCACAACGCACTGGTTTGGATTTTATTTTTCCTTCCGAGTCATTCTGGATTCACTCCGGATGGGGGGACACTAGCGAACGCCTGTGTGCTTCAGATCCAAGGTCACCTTTGCCCTCATTCAAGATACATATTTGCATCTGTTGTTGTGAAACAAAATTAACAACAGGAACAATAAAGTTACCTACTTGCTAGCAGCAGCTCTACATTTGCTGGGGTCTGCTCTGTGCATTTTGAAGACCATTCCATGCTCTTCAGCCCCTTCAGGAGGAAATGTATGGTTCTAGGAAAATGCGTCTTGACCTGATGCAAAGCTGTGACGCAGCCTGCAGCTGCTGCAAGCCCTGGCATTTTACCTGCAGCCCCTCCAACAACTCTGATGTTCCCTGCATCGACTTCAACCACTGCGGCAGGACCTGAGGCCCCTCAAAGCCTTGTCACACACCCTACGGCCCCTCGAGCCCCTGGCATGTTCCCTGCAGCCCCTCCAGCCCCTGGCATGTTCCCTGCAGCCCCTCCAAGCCTGGCACAGGCCCTGAGAGCTGGCTCCGGGGACGACCCCGTTGCTGTCTCAGGCACCAATACACACAAGGGGAAGGAATGCATGCAGAAGTCATCTCGTTTCGGAAGGGCAGAAAGCCCTCCCAAGAAGAGGAAGGAGCAAGAGGAAGGCGAGGCAACCTACCCCAAGGTAGGGCCATCCCAGGGCACAGGAGGCTGTTGGAAAGGAGAGCAGAGAGAAAAGCAGCAGGAAGCAGGTGATCCCCATCCCTGGGCGAGCTGCGAGCCATGGGACAAGATTGCAGCTGCCCTCCAGGCGAGCACATTGTCAGCTGGCTGCTGCGCTGCTGGGATAGCAGCTGCGGGAGCCTGGCAGCAGAGGGCAGGGAAGCCAAGCAGCTGGGATCCTTCTCTGGGGAAGGGGGCACTGAGAAAGAGCTTGCAAACGGGGCACAAGCCCTCAGCCTCTGGAGGCGTGAAGGAAAGGGATCCCTTCTGGGAAGATGCTGTGGGCTTGCTGAGGCTCGAAGAACAGACGGTGCTGGCTGCTACCAGCGTGCTGCAGCAGCGGCAAGACAGAGCCGTGGTGGTTTTCCTCAGCTGGGCAGCTGAGCTCCAGCACAAGCGCTCTCTCCCTGCCCCTCCTCCAACGCCAAGGGGAGAAAAGAGGCTGGCAAGGGCTCAAGGGCTGCCAGAAGGACAGGGAGATCACTCCACAAGGAGCGTCACGGGCAAAGCAGGCTCAGCACAGCCTGTTCCAGTCCAGCCCGGGGCCTGCTCCTGCGGGGGCTCTCCACAGGCCGCGGCCTCCTCCAGGCCACAGCCACCTGCTCCACCGGGGGCTCCTCCAGCCACAGGGGGGCTGCAGCGTGGAGATCTGCTCCACGGGGGACCCATGGGCTGCAGGGGGACAGCCTGCTCCACCAGGGGCCTCTCCCTGCACAGGCCGCAGGGGAACTGCTGCTGTGAGCCTGGAGCACCTCCTGCCTCCTGCTGCACGGACCTTGGGGGCTGCACAGAGCTTTCTCACTCCTCCCTGAGCCAGACGCTGCTGGGCAGCAGCTTTTGTTCCCTTTCTTAGATGGGCTCTCCCCCAGGCGCAAACATTATCCTTTTGCTCTGCGTTCTGGGCAGCAGCTGGTGGGTCCCTCCTGGAAGGAGCCTCCTGGCAGCGGCTCTGAGCTCCCATGGGGCAGCTGCTGCATTCTCCTCACAGAGGACACCCCTGCAGCCCCCCGCTCCCACAGCCTGGCCACGCAAACCCAAGCCAAGACACCGAGCGAGCCTCCCTGATTGCCAGCCAGCAGCTGGCTCAGCCTGGGACCCCAGGCCAGTGCCCACAAGACTCTCCTGGGCCTTGAAAAGCAAGCCCTGTGGGGACGGAGCACCCACAAAGAATGGACTCACACAACAGGACTCCTTGCCAACACTGCCTCACAGACACCTGGGCCTTGAGCGGGTAGCTCACCTTGAGCGAGCTCATTTCCTTCCCAGTAGCTGAAATGTGCCCTTTCGGGGGCATTTGGGGACTACAGCGTGCTGCTGAGAGGGATGTTGGAGCTCCTGCAGGGCAGTGCTTCCACTAAGGCAAAGCCTTTTCTGCATCTTCTACTGCCCTGCAAGCGAGGATGCTTGGGGCACACAAGAAGCTGGCAGGGGACACAGCTGCAGGGATTGCAGGGATTCCTAAAGTCATAGCCAAATACAAGAAAGACAGGAGGACGTGATGCTTTTGATAGAAAGGAGCTCGCTTTGGGGTCCAAATCCGTCCCTTTTTCAGGGAAGGAAGAGATGTTGTGCATTTCTCTCGTCCCCCTGAGACAGCCACTGGGTGACGATGGTGCCAAGTGTCTGGAAAGAGACCTTGCTTTCTCAGGCCCAGGTGTCCAGCTGCACACCAAGGCCGTCCCTGGCTTCCAGGCGCAGTTGCCAGGCTCAAGGCTGAGCTCCCCTGCGAATCCCCAGCCCAGCAGACCTTGCTCCTGGCATTGTGGAGCAGCCATTTCACGGCAGCCTTTTCTCCTGGCAGTCAGCTTTGCGCCGAATGCTCTGTCACCGGGATGCCTGAGAGCTGTGGCAGCTCAGCAGAGAGTCACTGTCAGCCTTGGAGCTCACAAAGGTGGGTGGCCGCAAGTGCCCTGAGCGTCCAGCTCGCAATGAGGACTGCTGTGGCACTCAAATTGTCACCTGTTTGCTGCGATGCTGGGATACCTGCTCTGGTAGCCTGGCATCAGAGGCCAGGGAAGCCAAGCAGCTGGGATCCTTCTCTGAGGCAGGGGACACTGAGAGTGGAAATGGAAATGGGGCACAAGCCCTCCGCCTCTCAAAGGAACCCCTCAGATGTTTAGGTATAGTAAACTTATGTATATCTGTGTGACTCTAGACCACAACATGTTAGTGTTCTGGTTTGTCCACTGCTTTGTTGTGGGGGCTTTGAGTTGGCCTCTACTCTTTAGGTGAATGCTGACTTCATATCTATGGTGCACTTTATTCTTAAAATGGGAAGTTTCTACCAATTTCCTGTCCAAAGTTCCTCATAAGCCAACTGCAATCATCATTTCAGATGTATCTCCCAACTTACACATTTCCTAATTCTCCTTGATATTTACTCAAGAAATGCATTTTCACAGAGACATCATATTTTTCTCTCAACTGGCATCTGGCTGAGCAGAATGATGTCCTTTAATTCCCTTCCACACAATAGGCAACTTGTTCCTTCTGTCTTCTGAACACTTCCTCCTAAGTTCAATGTGAATACAAGTGGCAGAATTTTGCCTCATGTCTTATATGTGTGGCAGGGCTGCCCTGTCAGGTATATTTATACTGGAGAAAAAAAAAAAAAAAAAAAAAAAGAATAGCCATACATACCATATAACCACTTAACTTTTTCAGTTCTTCTGTTAACAGTGCATGAACATGGGGTTTTGTTGTTTTATTGTTTGTTTTAAACTCCTGACTGCCATATAGCAAACATGACAAAAAAAAAAAAAAAAAAAAAAAAAAAAAAAAAAAAAACACCCTTGGTTGAGAATCTCTAAGCATGGCTCTACTTTGTATTATCAAATGTCACTTCACCTGAACCATTTCAATCACAAGGGATATCCTTCTGTCAGGCTCGGTAGTACTTCCCAACTTTATGTCACCTGGAAATCTCAAAGCTCATATGTAATTTTTAGTCTTCGGCCACCATGTCCATATGAACATACCTAAATTTGAAGTCATCTCTGCTCTGAATAGGAGGTTGGGTTTTCAGAGCTCCCTTCCAGCCTACATTTCTCCATGAGTCTTTGCCTCCTTAGCAGCTGCAGTTTCAGAACTGTCTCTGAGAATCACTACAGGGAACCTCTCCTTTGCCGGTAATTCCCTCTTCGAACAGTGTGAACAATTGCAAACTCCCTTGATTCACTTGCAGCCCCAAAGCCCAAATCCATAGATAAGGTATCAGAAGCTCACAGAAAGTGAAATAGATGTAGTTCATCCCCTGTGTAGGGGAGCACTGGTCCTACAAAGGCAAGCTACTAAATTCTCTGGAAACAAATTAGCTTTAATAAATTATCTTGTAAATTCCACATTACCCGCTACTTCCCTAGTCTTATCTCTTCTTGCTACAAAACTTTGCCCAGCGTTGATGTCAAACTAACAGGCCTGCACTTGTCTGGATCACTCTTTACATTCTCCTGGACAGAAGTATATTTGTTACTCTCCCATTCTGGGGTCTATCCCTGATTTGCACAGTTGTGATGTATTTTTCCTACTTGAGTTGTTGTTCTGTGTGCCAATGCTGTTAATAGGCTAGGTAGATATCAGCTTGTCATTTTTCACTTGAATCACTGTAGATTTTTATTTCACCTCAGATGATGTTGTGCCTAGTGCCCTACCCTCATTTGCAATGGGAATCCTGTCACTGCCCTTAATATCACATTGTTGTTGCTGTTAGATGCAGGAAATAAGATTTGCAGCATTTGAGACATCATTAACTTTTGATCTATTTTTGCCTCGAGTATGCAACTGTCCTAATTTGTTCTCTTTGTTCCCCCTGGGTTCTGTGGCTTAAGTATCATTTACTATTATTGTTTAATTTCCTATGTGAAGGAGGTTTTGGGTCATTCGTACTTTATTTTTGCAGTTTTTAACCTCTGAAATGTACCTTTTCTCATTGCTTTTTTCCCATCTGAATTTTGAATTTTAACTCTGCCTTCTCTGCACTCCAGTCCCAGAGATGCTTAGTCAGACTCAATGATTCATTTCCTTAGATTTCAAAGTTTGCATTTGTAAGCCTCAAAAATTTCATTCTAAGCCTGGTTTTGTTTTATGTTTTGTTTTATCAGTTTTATGGTATGATAAGCTTTTGCTTCCACTGAAGGGTAGAAGTCATTACGAATAGTGCCAACAAAACAGAAACATAACAATGAAAATGATATTTGAATTCAGAATAGGTATTTAAAAAGTTCACCTTCTCCAGCACAAATGGGGAAAGTAAAATAAATAAATAAATAAATAGAGCAGTCCTAAATCATCAAAACTGGCCAAAGAATTAGAAGAAGCACTATTTTTCCAAGGCTGCAATGTTTTCCATTCATCTCACTGGGCCAGCAGAGCACTAGAGAGCTGGATGCACTGAAGTCCTGGCTCATACCCTAAATGACCTGCAGGAAGATCTTCTTATCTCTGTCCCCCCGTTTCTCCTTTCAATCTCTGTTTTGTCTGTTTGTATCACTAGCTATCAAAGCGCTACTGAGATATGCACGTGCAGCACCCAGCACAACCTTGTTTCAGGCTCCAGTGGGACCTTTAGGCATTACCATCCTATAAACAAGTCACAGTGATAGTGAGTGTAATTACAGTCGTCAAACTATTCCAGCTCCACTTCATTAGCCATGCCCTGAGCTAAATAACATTTTAATCAGTTTGATATGTCACCTGTGGCTTTCTTCACTGTCACTTGCAATCCAGCAAACTCCTTCCTTCATGTTTCTAGATTAGACAGAGGGTTCTTAACTGCAGACATCCACTTCCCTGTTCAGGAAGCAGTGAGACCTTTCATCTTCACCCAGAATTAAGATGATATCCAAGCATCATGAGACACAGCGCGTGTGTCTCCTAGGCCCATCCCATAAGAGCAGGACATTTACCTCACATGAGAAGAAGACTTAATGCAGAGGCAAAGCAAGATACTCGGTGTCAAAGCCATGTCTGGATGAGCATTCAAGACAGACCAATATTACCCAGTACAGGAGGAAAATCTATCATTTGAAGAAGATTATTGTCTCTGATTATTAGTTTCAAAATTAGTTTTTTCTTTGGATTTCCTCTGAACTTAAACTTAGTTTGGAATGCCTTTGGTTTTGAATAGTTCTGAAATTGTATTACTTCTCCTAAGTAAGTTGATAGTCTGTTCTATTTACGTGAAATTCAAATAATATAGTGAAGGATCTGCCATCACTTTTACTGTGTGCCAGGCTGAGAGCCTTCCTGTACTTAAAGGCAACCTATAGGAAAGCTGGGGAGGGGGTCTTTATCAGGGCCTGGAGTGACAGGACATGGACTAATAGCTTTACACTGAAAAGTTAGATTTCTAATATATTTTAGAAAGAAATTCTTTACTGATAGTACTTCACATCCAGCCCCTCCAGCCCCTGGCATGTTCCCTGCAGCCCCTCCAAGCCTGGCACAGGCCCTGAGAGCTGGCTCCGGGGACGACCCCATTGCTGTCTCAGGCGCCAATACACACAAGGGGAAGGAATGCATGCAGAAGTCATCTCGTTTCGGAAGGGCAGAAAGTCCTCCCAAGAAGAGGAAGGAGCAAGAGGAAGGCGAGGCAGCCTACCCCAAGGTAGGGCCATCCCAGGGCACAGGAGGCTGTTGGAAAGGAGAGCAGAGAGAAAAGCAGCAGGAAGCAGCTGATCCCCATCCCTGGGTGAGCTGCGAGCCATGGGACAAGATTGCAGCTGTCCTCCAGGCGAGCACATTGTCAGCTGGCTGCTGCACTGCTGAGATAGCAGCTGTGGGAGCCTGGCAGCAGAGGGCAGGGAAGCCAAGCAGCTGGGATCCTTCTCTGGGGAAGGGGGCACTGAGAAAGTGCTTGCAAACGGGGCACAAGCCCTCAGCCTCTGGAGGCGGCGCCTGTAAGGCGTGAAGGAAAGGGATCCCTTCTGGGAAGATGCTGTGGGCTTGCTGAGGCTCGAAGAACAGACGGTGCTGGCTGCTACCAGCGTGCTGCAGCAGCGGCAAGACAGAGCCGTGGTGGTTTTCCTCAGCTGGGCAGCTGAGCTCCAGCACAAGCGCTCTCTCCCTGCCCCTCCTCCAACGCCAAGGGGAGAAAAGAGGCTGGCAAGGGCTCAAGGGCTGCCAGAAGGACAGGGAGATCACTCCACAAGGAGCGTCACGGGCAAAGCAGGCTCAGCACAGCCTGTTCCAGTCCAGCCCGGGGCCTGCTCCTGCGGGGGCTCTCCACAGGCCGCGGCCTCCTCCAGGCCACAGCCACCTGCTCCACCGGGGGCTCCTCCAGCCACAGGGGGGCTGCAGCGTGGAGATCTGCTCCACGGGGGACCCATGGGCTGCAGGGGGACAGCCTGCTCCACCAGGGGCCTCTCCCTGCACAGGCCGCAGGGGAACTGCTGCTGGGAGCCTGGAGCACCTCCTGCCTCCTGCTGCACGGACCTTGGGGGCTGCACAGAGCTTTCTCACTCCTCCCTGAGCCAGACGCTGCTGGGCAGCAGCTTTTGTTCCCTTTCTTAGATGCAAGATCTTCTTAAATTCAGTCCAGCCAAGTAGGAAAAGTAAATGTGGACAGCTGTATCTTGGCAAAGAAGATAGTAGGGAGCAAGGAGGTTCAGCAGTCAAGATGGAAGGTGATGCCATGAGGCTTATAGGCTAGTAATGTTCTAGTGAAACCCTGCCTTCCTAAAGAAACCTGCCTGACTACTTGATGTGAATAACAGACTCTATCCAGCTCTTTGCTATCATAGAAATGGTGCTGACTGCTTCTTCAGAGTAACAGAAGTTAGTGATACTACTGAAATAGTTATGGTTCAGATGTAGATCTGATTTCTCCTAAGCACGCTGAATTCGCAGCTATTGATCCTCCAGAGGAGGCTTTGCAATTGAACACCTGGAGAATAGGTAAATTTCCCGCTGTTGTTCTCCTCTCCTCTTGTTTCTTTTTGTTTTGTTTTGTTTTCCTAGCAGCATAGGCTTAAGACTCTGAAGAAACAGGCTGCTTTTTTTCATTTCCAACATTTGCTGTTCCCTGAGCCCTGCCTTCTATTTTTGCAGTCATAGGATATGTGAATGTAAATTCATGGAGAGAGGTAGAAAACTGTTTCAACTGGTGTTTTTTCGGCTATGTGGGGAGAACAAATAGAGTGGTTTTGAATATTCTGGCTCTTAATCAGAGCGGCATGTGGAGGGAGACAGATGCGTTTGCTTTTTTAGTGCAATGGCTTCAGAAGCAAGAGGGGAAAAAGCACTTTCTCTGGGAGCTGAAGAAGGTGTCCTAATCACAGGAGAGGTTTCTAAATGGCATATCTTTGCGAGGGTTCCTGTAGTCCGGAGGTTTTTGTTTGTTTGTTTGCCTTTGGAAGGTTTTACTCTTAATATTCACGTCCTTCAGCAGAAGTGAGAAACGTGATTTTATTTTGTGCAGTGTCGTGGACCCTCCGAAATCTCCTGGGAACGATGAATACCTCGCCCAGTACCAATGTGATGACGGTGGAGACAAGGAGAAACCAAGAAGATCAAAAGAACGTGACCTCATTTCAAAAGAAACCGTTTTGTCCGGCAAAGAGTCTTGTGAGCCTGGTGAGAAATTGCAGCATACTTCCTCTCTCAAGTCTGACACTGAATGTAGCTCTAAAAACCTTTCCTCCTCAGCTGTTACAGAGAGATGCCAAGATACAGAGGACAAGACTAAAACCACTGAGAAAGAGCATTACCAAAGCAAGAGGGAACATGCTCCTACTGAAGAGAAGGAGAGTCAAAAAGCAGGTCCTTCCAGCAAGAGAAGGATAAAGTGGAATACAAAGAATACAAACTTGAGCTCCTGATTGGCTTCATGCTGAACTCTGTGCTGTTCTTGTCCTAATCTTGGTCTCTCCATAGATAATATGGTTTAAATCCAAATAGAATCGTGCGATGAGGAAGATCTCACTGCAACAAATTCAACATCTAAAATCAAAGTTGACATTTTCCGTGATTTTCTTCCTGAGCAGAAGTGTGCGGTACTCCTTTTATATTAACGTAGAGATTATTTCAAACAGTCTTGAAGTGCTTGATGACTTAACAGTCTGCAGATTTATTATCAAATCAAAAAAAACCCCGACTTGGTAGACTATTTTTTTCCCAGTTTTGAATGACCACTAGGAAGAAGGTTATTCCGGCATCAAGAAAGTCATGTGGAATGTAACAAAATGTACTGAACCAGTAAGTAAAACTTATATTTTTCTATTATTTCCATTGTTTCAACTCTTCAGACGCTTATGGATGGCATAGATAACAGAGGGGAGATCGTGGTAATTGGAGCTACTAACAGACTGGATTCTATAGATCCTGCTTTACGAAGACCAGGACGCTTTGGCAGACACTTCCTCTTCAACTTGCCAGATAAAGAGGTGAGAACTTAAATTCAATGTAAGTGCTACCATGGCAAAGTCCAACTTTATAGGAAAAAAATAATTGACAACTTGAACAAAAGAGTGATACGTGGAGACACTGCGTTGTTCCATGGAGGGCAAATCTGGTACTGGATATATATGGTCAGGATGATACCACCAAGTAGTTAGTTCTATAATCAAACCTTTCATTCCCCAAGTTGTACCTGTTTGCTTAATTATTTAGTCCACTTGGGTGTTTTCATCATGAAGTTGTGTTTTTGGTCTCAATCCTTTGCTTATGAATGAATAGGGGACGTGTTTGCATTTGATTGTGCCCCGGATCAGTGGTAGTAGTTTGAGTCATAATTCTTTTCTTCTTTATAGTAATTGTAGCAATTGGAAGCATTGTGCCAGAAGTGCTTTCTGTGAATTTACTGACTGAAAATCAAATGTGATGAAGTAATGAGACTGTCCCAATGAAAGCTTGCTAAGTTTTAGAGAAGTTCTTTGGACAGCAAAGAAATGTTTCTGGATAAATTTTTCATTACAGTATTTTCCTCTGCGTCCTTAGGTCTCGTAGTTTGGAAACTTGTTATTGAAGCTATAAATGCCTTTTCTTTCACTGTAGGTTCCTAGAAAAAGTTCAGTATAACAAATAAGAACTATTCAATTTCCTGGTTGACAATGCAGAGTGTATATTAAATAACTGTAAAATACTTGAAAGTTGAGCAAGTAAGAAAAGCGTATTAATAGATGAGGAGTTTTGAGGGAGGACTGTTTTGTTTTTTGTTGTTTGTTTGTTTGCTTTTTGGTTTGTTTGTTTCTTGTTGGTATTTTTAAGGAAAACTTGGGACAAGCTAAAATGCAATGATTTTGCTTCCAGGCTAGAAAAGAAATTGTCAAGATTCATACTGGTGACTGGACCCCTCAGCCACCGGACATGTTGCTTGATGAACTAGCTGAGAAATGCATTGGTAAGACTGAAACAGAAACGGATTCTTGCTTGTGACCAAGTTGTAAAGAACCTTAGCTTGTACCAGGCAGTACCCATGCTCTTGTGCCTTGCTGCACAACTAGTCAACGAGGCAGCTGGCACACCTTCATAGCAATCAGAGTGAGATGCTTTCATCTATTTACTCTTTGTTGTCGTTCCTCTTGTTGTCTAAGAACGTTAAATGGTTCTGGGGCATCTTCCTCAAGAGTATAGTTTTTGATGAGGAGTCTGCTTCAGCTGCATAAGCGCAGGATATCAGGCAGTGAGCAACATGAAACTTCCCTGCAGAGCGGTAGCACTTTGAATTCCCTGTTAAGCTGTTTGGTTTTGGCATTACAAATTCTTTAAATGTTGCATGTTGTAAACCTGGGCCTTGACTGATGTAACGTTTGATTTTTGTTTGTTAGGATACTGTGGTGCAGATATCAAATCTTTATGTACTGAAGCTGCGCTGTGCTCTCTACGCCGATGCTATCCTCAGATTTATGCAAGTAGGGAGAAGTTGCTACTAGACGTTAATTCTATTAAAATAAAAGCAAAGGACTTTTTCATGGCTATGAAGAAGGTTGTTCCAGCTTCAAACAGGATCGAGACTTCGCCCGTACAAGCACTATCACCCATTTTCAAGCCACTTTTTCAAAGATCAGTAGAGAATATTTTACAAGTTGTGCAGAAGATCTTCCCGCATGCACAGCTTGCACTAAAGGAGGACCGACAGCAAGGTATAACCACAGCATCCACTTCTTTATAATTCTGCTAAAGCAAAAACTTGTGGTTTGTGCAATCAACTTAAACCTTTCAGACATAATGGTGGTAGAATTTTATTATTTGCATGTGCGTGTCTTGTTTTTGGGCAAGTCTGGAATATAACGCATAGGTTTTATTGTGGATTCGAAACTGAAATGCCAAATGGAAGCTCTGAATGATCAATACACAGTAAAGGATGATGCGTTCTCTACTGAAGCATCCTGCTTCTGACGGCAGCTAAGATAATTAGCATTTGTAGAGGTTGACTTGAGGTTTGAAGTATAAGGCACCTATTTTTCTTTAAAAAATCAAAACTCAGATCTTTGGAGGGGAAGCATTTCTAGGTCAATGTTTCTAATTCCTTTCTGAAGAATGTCAGGACCAGGATACAAGTATACCTGGTCTAAGCTAAATATTGTTTTAGCTATCGTCCTTTTTAACCAGTCTCCTAATTTAAACGTTTGTGGATCGTACTATACACGTGAGATCAATTAGCATTGATACTTACTAGATGAATGGAATTCTGTGGCCATCACATGCTTTATCCCCGTGCTTTCATTGTGGGAACCTCCTCCAGAAAGAAATGGTCTTGTTTGTTTCTGTTTTAGCTATTTAGCAACTGCAGAAATTGTTCGTAATCTCCTTTATTCTAAGGGGGAGAAAAAAATCACCAAGAGTAGCATACCTTATACGTACACATCAGTGGGACTTAGTAGAGCTTTGTAGGGCCTTGTGCCATCTCCTTAGATCTGTGGTGGGCTGAACTCTAGGAAATAGCTTTCAGTGTGTGCTCTCAAATGAAGAAAGGGTTTTGGCACTGATTTAGAAGCTGTATTAATGGAAGAGAAAGAGACAAAGGCTATTCAGGAAAGTTAACAAACCTCTTTTGCCTTTCAGAGCATTTCAGTCCTATTTTACAAGATGATATGTTTGACAGTGATGACAATGCATCCTTGGTTTCTGGAGATGAATTAAAAGATGGAATGCCTAACGGACCAGAGAAAAAATGCCTCTGTTTCAGCAGGTAAAGAAAGATAGATCCCTGTTACGTTTAAATTCTCAGGTCTGCTGAGTTTTTGTAAACATTTCCAGCTGTTAAAAGTGCGAGGGGTGGTAGACGAAGGGGCAACATCAAGTTTGTGTGTTGAAGGGGTGCTTGGTATTCACAAGAAGAAAGGGTGGAGGGACTAAAGTTGTAATGAAGTTGCTCTGAATGACCAAATTGAAAAGGCCAGGCTTCTCTTCGTAAGCCAAAGTGATCCGTAGACTACCAGAACACGTTGACTTAATCCATGGCATTCTTTGAAAGACTCAAGACCACATAAATGTGCTGTCTGTCCTTTTAGCTAAAAATACCCCAACTTTATGGGTTTGTGTTGCCACCTTTTGCCCTTCTGTTTTCCAGGATTGTTAAACCAGTAGTGAATTATGTAGCAGAAAGAAAACTGAGAAATGGCTTGTTAAAACACCTTGAGAAAAATGTGAATGGTGTCTTTATTTGTTAAGCCACCAAGTTGTGTTAATCTTGTGATATTTTAGTATGGAAGTCATGCAAGCCCACAGTTGGAAAGTTAGATCATGTTGTCACAGCTGGATCAGTTATTTTTCTCCGTCTCTATTGCTGTGCTGTCCAGAAGATTTTCTGTGCTTTAGAGCAAGGCTAAGTCTCTAGCATCTTTGATTTAAGCCAGCAGAGGTACAGCCTGATTGTAGTGGGGAAACAAATGCTCCTCACCAATTTATTTCCTAGTAGTAAAGCAAGATTGCAGGGATATTAATTTGCAGTCTTGGTTTAGTTAAGAATAGGAAAAACAAGGGGAGAAGATGAAACAAAGGGAAGAAGGTGAAACAATTGGAATGACTGAATAACTTAACTGGAAATCTTACATGTATTTAATGTACCGCTGCCATTTGGATTATTTGGGGAGGGAAAAGAAAGTCTATAGGAAAATTACTTGGAACATCTGTGTGTTTATTCAGCACCTCATTTATAAACTTGTTTTCTTAACTCTTGTTCTAGGAGTGCTTTCTGCGAACCAACATCATGCCAGCCCCGTCTGCTAATAGTAGGAAAAGAAGGGTACGGCCAGGTTTCTTACGTGGCACCCGCAGTGTTGCACGTTTTGGAGAAGTTTCCCGTTCACACCCTGGACCTTTCTGTTCTGCTTACAAACGTTGAACCGCCAGAAGAAATCTGCAGACAGGTACCTTTTTTCTTTTTCTTCTCATCGGATTCACTGACTGTATGTAAAGGATCAATCGAGTTGCAAGTAAGGTGAGCAAAATTCATTGGTAATGGAGGTGGCCTTGTTTTAAAGTTGCTTCTGTCTGAAAATCCCCTTTTCTTTTAGACAGCACCACAAACAATCTGGATGTTGTACATGTCGACATTTTCCATACCCAGTTTTACAGTGAGGCTGTTGCTAGCAGCTCAGGAAGCTGGGCGGTGTTGCTAATAAACATCTCTTTGTGGAAAGAAATGCTGCTCATGTCACTGGGATCCAGAAAGTAGTTCTCATTGCCTCCTAAGACTGTGTGCTCCCAGTAGATGGCTCTGTATCAGACTGCATGTCGGCTACTTTTTGTAGGCTTCTTCTAAATTATATTAGTAAGGCAACCAAGGTTTGGGGCTTCTGTTTATTTTGTTTTCGCACAGACATACACAACTTGTGCTGTTGCAGTATGTGCAATAAAAGCATTAACATTCAGAAAACACTTCATTTGCACAGTGATGTGGTTTTAACTAGAAAAAATGACCAGATTTGGTGTTTTTACTTTTAGGCAGGAAATCCATTTTCTTGTTTGGCATCACTACCTTAAAATATTTTTACCTTTAGTGGAAACGTTTGAGAGCCATACAAGTAAGGACAGACATGTTACACGACTGAATACTGATGTGTCCCATAAGAGGGACTTTTCCTTTCTTTGAATGCGATGATTGTGGCTGTGGCCATATAGCTACGGTGTCTAGCCACTGCCTGAATATATCCTTCCCATCTTCTGACTAGAGTTCTCCGAATACTGATAATCTGAAAGGGTGCACAGAGAAATTCCTTATGTGAAAGGATGCTTGCCACTCTGTTCACGTAGTTTCATTTCATGGGGCAGTCAGATGGCTATGTAGCTATTTATTAACAGGTTATTGTACGTGTTTTAGTTTTCTTACGCAAGCTTTCCTTTTCACTAGCTGATCCGAAATGCTCAGAAGACAGCACCAAGCACAATTTATGTCCCAGATATCCATTTATGGTGGGACAACGCTGGACCTGCCTTGAAACTTACTTTTCTAACTCTACTACGTAACATTCCAGCACTTTTGCCAGTTTTGCTGCTTGCTCCGTCTGATGTACGTCACTCAGATCTCCCAGAAGAGGTATTTGTCAATACTTTCCTTACTATTTCTTCAGTGTCTTGTAATTTATGAATGCTTTCAACATCAAACTGGTGTGCTTTCTTAAATGCATACTGTTATTACTCAGACACCCTAACAAATCACTTAAAATTTGCTTAGAGAAAAAGAATACTGTGAAAGCATCTGCTTAAGGTTTTTTCTGAGTCAAGAAAGTGACTTTCATCCCCTTCTCACACATGCAAATAATAAATTAATACAATAATTCTGATTGCTACAAAGTGGTTCAGTCAAGAATATGCAGTGCTTGAAATGACAAGAGGATGTTTTTACTGAAGAGATTTCTTCTGACAGTCTGCCATTCCATGCTATGTTGGGTAAACTGCTAATAATGCAATTTAGTAGAGAATTGAAACACTTTGATTGAAAAATAAATAAATAAATCAGTTTCTTTCTTCATAGAGGCCAAAGCTTTCCAAGCTGGAAAGCTGACTTCCAATTTCTGCTCAATTCCAATTTCTTCTCTCAGTCACTGGGGGAAGAGAACGGGTCTAACCTAGACGTGTTTATTATCAACTGCTTTGAAAGTGCTTGAGTTCCCACAGAAGTTTTTGTACAGGCTGTAAATTCCTTCTAAAATAAGTAGTGAAATTCCTCACCTACCTTTTAATACTAGAACTTGAAAATGGAGGAAGACGTAGAGGTACTAGCTACTTCAGACACCTTTTGGTAGAGAAATAAAAACTCAGCAAAAAGCCCTCACTTGTCTGCTGAAGTCTTTCTCTTCCCTCGATAGCCATAAAGGTTCTAAGTAAAGGCTGCAGCAAGGCAAGTAAATACAAAGGAGGCGCTGTTGGATGTGGTGAAAGCCATTACTTTACCAGTGTAGCGTACAATCCCTTCAGCGAGCTTTAATTCTACAGGTGATTCTTAAAGGTGATATTTGAATTTGCCGTGCCAGCCTGTGAAAATGTAGCCTTTTAAGGCCAGGAAGATAACTTTTTTCAGTTTGTGTTCTTCAGGTTATTCTTAATTTTAAAAGGTACTCGTCTTTTTGGAATCGAAGATGAGTTTTTTGTGGCCTTAAATCTGAAATGTCTCTCCTCCTTCTGCTTTAGATGCAAAAATGATTTAATACGGAATTTGGAGAAGTGTGCAATATTGAGTTGCCTGGTAGGGCAGAGAGAGCAGCCTTTTTTTGAGGACCTAATTCTAAATGAAGTGGCTAAGCCTCCTGTAAAGAAAAGAGGTGAGGAGGATATGAGAAGTACATCTAAAACTTTCCTATCGAAGTTACTAGCTCTTTGGGCTTTGCTTTGGTGGTCATTTTCTGTCAGTAATTTGTCATATGCTTGTATTTGAGTACTGTAAATTGGCTAATTTTTCCTGATGAATTGAAGTTGACATTGGAAGTCGTGCCTGTAGCACCACCAGCTGAGCCTCAGAAGCCACAAGAGTGATCCCCACAAAAGTAAGGATGCTGGAGGAGGAAGAGGAGGATACCTTGTGTGACCTTAGAATTTTCTTGAGGGACGTTACTCGCAGACTTGCCACTGACAGACGTTTCAGGGAATTTGCAAAGCCCGTTGACCCACAGAAGGTAAAGTAGTGCTGATCTGTGTGTGTCTGTAACTTGTCAGTGTTCGTATTTCTCAGCGTTTTGGGGAAGGTTCAACTTTGTTTTTAGGGCTGCACTGTAAGGATTTTGCAAGAAGCAGAGGCAGTGCTTTTACTTCTGCTGACTCTCAAATGTGTCTTATGGGATTATTCGCTGAAAGCCCTGGTTTCATTCTAAAAAGCCAGTCCAAATGCCAACACAGTTTGCTCGTGAAAAGGCTTTGATATGTAGGCGTGTCACAGCACTGAAAAGCACAGAGATCTTTCCTTATAATTACAAACAGTATTTACAGGACTACTTGAGTGAAGTCTGAAGCCCTTTCTTGGACTGTCAGTTCCTGTGGGAACAGGAATAGGAGCAGCAGTTTGTAAAAATAAGTTTTGAGATCCTGTTCTCTGTTTCATCTGGAACTCCTCAACAGGAATCAACCATAAGTGCAGTGTGTTTTTTTTTTCCTCCAATTGGCTGCTTAGATGCCTTTTTCTCCTTAATTTATGAGATAAGCCTAAACTAGGGGCGTATATTTCAAAGACAGATGTAACTTGAATATACCTGGGGATCAGCAAAGTCGTCTTCATGTGGGCCTCCACTGGCTTTTCTTCCCCTTTTCTCCTAGGTTCTTGAGCTGTGAAAAATCTAGACAGATACATATGTCCTCATCTGAACTGGTCATTAGGCTCCTCTTCTGGTCTGAGGGAAGAAATGAGCACCTCAGGGCCCAGTTATCTCATTCTAAAGTAGATGCCTGCAATAGGTACTTCACAGGTGCAATTCATGCACCTTTTCCTCAATGTCGACAACAAAGAGAATGCCGGATGGCTTGCTCAGCTTTCACTGTTGTGATTTTCTGAAGCAAAGTGAAATGAATCTCCCACCCTCAGTGTTTCTTCTCTACCATGCACGTGCTTCTGACCTCCCTACTTCTTGTTGTCCTCTCGTGGCCGCTCTAATGAAAAATGAAAGAGCCCTTCCATTTTTGAGAAGCAAACTGGTTAATTTCAGCATCTTCTGATGCATCGCAAGTGTTCAGGGTTTTTAGGAAGTCGTTTATTTAAAGTCTTCAGAATAATTTTGGTAGACAGTGTGCAAGGTTAAGAAAACCTCTGAATGCTTGTATTTGATCTGCAGGTACCTGACTATGCCACAAGGATTAAAGAGCCGATGGATCTTTCAACAGTTCTGACTCAAATTGACTCGCGCCAGTACCTCGCTGCAGGAGACTAGCTGAAGGACATCGATCTAATCTGTAACAATGCCTTAGAGTACTACCTGGATCAAAGATCTACAGGTGAGGATGTGCTTTTTAGCCCTAGTTTAAAAAATCTGTCAAATATATAGATGGATAAATGCTGTGTGTGGACAATAGACTTCGGATGGATTAGATGATTTTGGACGTCCAGACTGTAAATATTTTATCATTTTGCTACTTGGGCATGGAATTGTGATATAAGTGTTCCCAAGGAACTAGTGCTTTTGTTTTAATTAACTTCGATGTTGTTATGCTGAAAATATTCACTGAGAGAACCTTTCGAAACCAACCTATGAAGAAAGCAATTTTTTTCTGTGATCAGAACAGTTTCATTGGTTGGTAGACAACAGTCAGTTAAAGTGTGTAAAATTTCAGATCGTCACAGCGCCTATGTTTTGGAAGGCACTGCATATTCAATGGTGAGGAACGAAACGGATACAGAGTTTGGACAACTTTGTGAACAAATTAAAGAATCTCGTGAGAAAAGAGGTACGTGCTTTAACGCTAAGGATTTGAAGACTTGTCTCTGCATTTGTAACTGAAAATGCACGACGAAGATCTTTGGTATCTATTCTTTCTTGCAAGGTCGCACCTCTGCAGCGTGTGCTCCATGCGACAACTCCAAGTCACCACAGCAGAACCCTGCTACTGAAGACGAGAAACCAGATGAAGAGAGTAATGAAAATGAGGAGATGCCAGCGGCACCTGTAGATGCCAGTACACCCATTTCTAATGGCAAGTTGCATTTTATTCAGCTGCACTTGTCATTCATACCTTCTCCGTTTTTGAGGCGCAACAGGTGTCTCTGATGCCTGGCTCTTTATGGCAGAGGTAGTTTGTTTTCAAATTGACTTCCAAATGGGAGAGAGAAATCCAGAGGTCATTCATTCAATATAGCGATGAATTAAAGTTCAAAGAAAGTTGGTTCATTTGATGTACTCTTACTGGAACTTCATTTTGTAAACAGAACGACCCCCCACTCAAGGATATGACAGCTTCCCTCCCGTACTAAAAATGATAGTGCTCACCCTTGTAGGAGCAGCAATGTGAAGAAGGTCAAGGGCAGTAAGAAGGGTTCGAAGCTTTGATATAACAAGCCTTTCACTTTTTTTGACAGAGCTCCTAATAAGCATCTTTAGCAAGGTCTGGAGATGGGAGAAAAACTCAAACTAGATTTTAATTCTAGGATGTATAATGTCAAGCTTGACTGTTCCTCTGAACAGTCAATTGAATTTATTTTTTTTTAATTTAAATTAATTAGTTTATGTTTTTTAATTTAAATTCAACTGAATTAAAAGTTTTGAATTTAAATTCCAATTGAATTTATTGAAAAAAATTCCAATTGAATTTAATGTTTTGTTGTTGTAGTTTTTCACGAAACACTAATTTTATGTGAAAGGTTTTGCTGCATTATCTTTTTGCCAAGGATATTAAGCTTAAGTTATCCACAAGAAAACGGTGGGGAAAGGGAAGCTTTAGTTTTGAAAGCTTTTTTTTTTTTTTTTTTTTTCTCTCCAGGTTTTTCTTGAGCACAGCAGCGTTTCAGTGTCTGCCTGCCATTAGTTGCCCCACTACCAAGTCAGGAGGGTCAATTAAACTTGCGTGAGGCAGAATTTCTTTATCTGAGTCTACGTGGTTCACATAAATATATTCTTGTTTCCTTCTTTCCCTAGGATTATTCTTCTCCCAGTATTGAATGTTTCAACGGACACCGTTTAAGATCAGTGAGCAAAAGCATCCTGCGGTGTTCAGTCTCCAGCTTTGAAGAAAGTATGGCGATACTGAGGGGAAATGTCAAGAGAAGATGCTTTTCAAGGTACTGTATTTCTATATGTTCAATCTCTGTTCGATTTGTAGATTGAAAAGCAAGAGAGAAAGCATGTGCAGTGAGTTGTGGCCTGATAAACCTCCGGCTAAAATCAGCAGAGGCCTATGAGCATGCTGATGGCGTACCAGTACCTTAAAACTAGCATCCCTCTTCTCAGTGAAAGTCTTCCGCTTTTCTAAAAAAAACTGTTTTTTTCCCCAACCCCTTTGAGGTGGTGTTGTGGTTTAACCCGGCCGGCAGCTAAACACCACACAGCCCTTCTGCAACCCTCCCACCTCCCTCTCTGGGATGGGGGAGAGAAACGGGACAGTGAAGCCCGCGAGTTGAGATAAAGACAGTTTATTATGACAGGAAAATAATAATGATGATGATGATGATGATAGTACTGCTACTAGTAATGTGTACAAAACAAGTGATGTACAATGCAGTTGCTCACTACCCGCTGACCAGTGCCCAGCGTAACCCCTAGCAGCCCGGCTGCCCCGCCCTATCCATGGTGCAGCGTGTTGCCATAAGGCATAGAATTCTTTGGCCAGTTGGGGTCGGCCATCCTGAGTCTGTCCCCTCGCAGCTGTTGCTGTGCGCCGATTCTGATCGCCAGTAGGACAGTGAGACACCGAAAGGTCCTTGGCTTGTTGTAAGTACTGCTCTGCAGCAATTGAAACATCGGGGTGGTATCAGCAATCTTCTAAACATCCTTTCACACATTCTAAGCCAAAACATAGCAACCTACCCGCTACTAGGAGGAGAACTAACGCTGTCCTAACTGAAACCAGGACATGTATCTTTTCCACTTGGGTGCTATTGCTCATAATTTTGAGAATTCAACATGAGCAAGCTAGGAAATGGGGGTACATACAGAACCGCGTGTATATGGCACGCAACAGACTTGGGATGTGGATCCTGCGTGAGGCCTACAGGCTTCTCTTTGTATACCATGGAGCACTGGCTTGTAAACATGGTGAAATTTCCCATCCTTGATGGGTCTAATACAACAAGTCTTTTCTCCCTTCTCTGCCCTGTCCTCTTTCTTAATGTAGGCAGTTGAGAAAGCCAAAATTGGAACGAAAAAAAGAATATAGCACAGGTAAGTGGCTGTAAGTCCCCGGGATACCTATTTGCGCTGGTTACTGAAGAGGATGGCACTTGGTCACTCCATGGCTTTCATTTGGCCCCAAAGCCTTCTGTAGTCAGCTGAATTCACTCCTCAGTGACTTTTCTGTGAAGAGAGGTAGGTGCAAATAGGAGATTTTATGAATTCCTTGGGGAGGGAGCAGTGTGAATTGCAGCTTGGTAGGCACAAAGCAAACTGTTCTAATTGTGCAAAGTAAATCGATACTTGATAAGTTCAAACTTAGTTTTATAGCTGGCAAGCACAAAAGTAAACCTTAGCTGTGATCCTAGCAGCACAGTGGTGTAGCTCTTCCCTTCCCCTTGTCCTCTTGGCTCTTTTAATGAGAGTGCAAGCAACCAACCTGTGCCAAAGGGTGCTGTATGGCAAACAATGGGCAGGCTTTTTTCTAAAAAGCACGAGTTTGAGTTATGTGGTGTTTGGGTGTTTCTCTTGAAACGGTTCTTCCCTCCTTGAGCTGTTAGATCCTAATGCAGGAAATGGAAGTGCTGCATGCATAAACAGAGTAATCAAACATACACCTCTTAGGAAGAGGCTTGCAATGTCCTAGTGTTTGTTTTGAGCACTGTTAGATACAGTTTGACATGAATGGAGTGAAAACACCTTAGAGAAAGGTGTTGATTGTTCTCACTTTTCCAAGACAGAAATAAGTGGAGTAGATTTCCCTCCTGCATGGAACAAAAGTTGCACGTTTGTTTTTGTCTGTCTAGCTTTCAGTCTCTTTAAAAATTTCCCTACAGGTCCCAGTTTTAAGTAGACAGTTTAAACGTGCAGAGCGATAAAGAAGTGGAATGCAGTGGTTGTGACACCAACTTCTGACCTGAAATGTAAAGAAAACTCAATCCACTTCAGGGTGCCTTTTTTGTCTGTCTGTTTCCATTTTACAAGAGCAACGGTGAAATAAGGAGAATCCCATCTTCACTGTTTCAAAATCCTTTGTTTCTGCGTTTCAGTCACCAGAACATTGAGGAGTAGAGCTGGTGCAAAAACTGTGAGACGAGTCCACGGAGAAAACAGGGACTTGGAGCTGCGCCGCAGCTGTAGAGTCGGACACAGTCGGTACTCGACTACTAACTCGTCCATTCTATTTGACAAACTTATGACAAAGTAAGTCATCTTTTCTTGCAGACCTCTTAGAATGATCTTTCTTCGCAAGCCTTTGCACTATGGCATGATGTTGGCCTCGACTTGCTCTTTATTTTGACAGCAAAGAGGTATGGCTGCTCCTGGCATTTCCTTCCTGTTTACAGGGAGACACCGTTACCTGGCTAGATAAACAGATTTTCTTGAAGGTGCTATTTCAGCATATAAGAATTGATTTAAAAAACAACAACAACAACAAAAGTGCTTCATGGCTTACTAGTTTTGTAATCTCACATTTCTCCAGGAATACTTGATTTGCTGCATTTCACCATTACACTCGTCAGCGCCGCTGATTCTGGTTTATCACTATTTGCATTGCAAATCTCCTTGTCCAAAGCTTAAACTGATGTATGCACTTCTTGAAAACAAAACCTGAAGTCGCAGAGCAGAAGACTCAAGTCATTATGTTAGCAGCTGTGTAACCATACTGCTTTCCAAGCATAAGATGTCCAGCTTATTTTGTTTCTATGAAGAGTTTAAATGGCTCCCGTTAAGCAAAGATGTCCCCACACTGATACTTACTATTAAGCAAGGATTCCACCTCCTTTGGCTGAGGTCTGCTCCCTTACTCATATTCGAACATTCATCCAAGTAGCCTGCAATTCCACACTCTCGGGGGAAAGTCCATAGAATAGAAAAGGTTCCTCCAGTCTCTTCCTCAGCCTTTTTTTTTTGAAGCATGCAATAAAGCAAAACATTCACAGGCTGCCCTTCCATGCAAAACAAAGCAAATTAGTAAGACAGGAGCCACAAAACTGATTGTCCTTTAAAGTTAAAATGAGATTTGAAATAGATCGAGTTAGCAAGTGTTGTAAGTCTGTAGCTAAGTCTGGTTTTGCCAATGCAGCACAATTCGCTATCACGTAGCCAGAGCTGCTTCTGTAGCTCCAAGAAGCAAAACTGCTTTGACAAAATACTGTGTCATCAAAGCATTCGTTGGCTCAGTAGGCACGGCTCAGGTTCAACAAGTTTGTGAAAAAATGAGTACTAACAGAAGCATCAGGGTCCAAAGAAACACTTTATGTCCCCACTGCGAAATGAGGGGCTTTACCTTGAGTGTTATGCACACTGTCAATAGAAAAGCACTGTAACAGAATCTGCCACGGCAGTTTGCATGTTTCTGAAAGACCATCAGAGTGGGACTGCAGCAAGATCATTGCGAAGTTACAAAAAAACCATGTGGGGGTGGGAGTTTAGTTGTGTTCGATAACACAATCTTAGATAAAGATTTTGGTCTTAACGTAAAAGTAAGGATGTCTACTGATTTCTTCAACTCCAACAACTGAAGCCCAAGTCTGAAAAATCGCCTTTAAGAATGCAAAGAAAATATTTAACTCTTCTGTATGTTCATACTTTGCTATCAAGCAAAGGAATGAATGCTGATGCCTTAACTATGTAGGGCTGTAGCTTACAGAGAGACTACACCTTCCTGTTTTTTTCCCTTTAAAAACATTAAATGCGCGTGAAATTATTTGGGGGTGTTTTCACATGCAAAGCCTAATGCAGTGCATGCAAGCCCTGTCATCTTCTTCGTCTAGTAGTGTCGCGTTAAGGGGTGTAGCCGATTGACCGTCATGGGTCCCGTCGGATTCAGGGTGCTGAACTATCACGGTCACGGATTCACCAACAACGCAGTACGGCCTCGCTCTAGTCGCATTCAAGGAGAACTCTCACAGCTAGGAAGAATGCAATTAAGTGCAATTTCTTACGGCGACAGGTACACGGGTTCTTTGGATTGTCAGTGATAAATTCACTGTCTGCAAAAGCAAGCTAGCATGCATGAAATGCACAGGTACACAGCCTAGGTATTAAGACATTAAAAAGCATCAAAACTCTAGAGATTTCTAAGATTCCACAGAGACGCCTGGTATAAGCAAGCGTTCAGATCTTACCCCACGGCGTCCCAATGGAGTGGGGGTGGGGGAGTGAGAGGCTCAGCCTGTCGAGTGATGTCAGAAGGAATCCTTCCTGATAGTATCTTCCCTAACATCCCCTTTCTCTTAAAGCAATTGGTATTATTTTCTATCTTTAAGGTGGAGCTTGAGTGACTCTAGTCATGCATATCTTGGTTGTGCTTGGTAGAAATGATCTCACTTGCGTTTAAAGGTACAGGCTCTGAGAAATTCCGAGGGCGTGCTCAGTGAGGGGTGGTTGCACCTTGGAGGCGGGTAGCTTTTGGGATGGAGGTGTGCTTATGATGCCTAGTCGCTTAAGGCGATTACTCCACAAGTAGTAACTTAGTGTTGATTTAACTACAGCATATCTAAAACATAAGAAGGATGTTAGTATGGAAGAAGCCGATGAAACCAGTCCTTAAATCTTACTACTTATTGTGCATGAGCAGACTGGCGTGAGTTTTAGCTATACTGGCAAATATCAAACCACACCTGTGTCGTCCCAGAGCTGGGAAAAAAAAAAAAAAAAAACCAAAAAAATGTTGAAGCAAATAGGGAGGCGTGTAGCTTGTGCAGTCTTTTAGCTGAGAAAATAAAGAAGGAGAGAGACAGGTAGCCTTGAGCTAGCAGAAGCAAGGAAGAGAAGGGCTAAAAGGGAAAAAACAGGAAGGAGAACACGAGCTCCAGACTGACCTATAGTAACCTTTTTCTCATTAAGGGTCATTAGCACATTAAAAATCACACCTGTCAAAATGCTAACCTATGCTAATGTGGGATTCGGTGTGTGTCCCCCCTCTCCTGTTCCCCCTCCCCCCCGGTATTCCTCTGTAATGCACAAGCTCAGTGGAGATAAGTTAGGTGAGCTGTAATAACCAATCCAAAGGAGCCAAAGAGAGAGTTTTCACAAGTTTCCTGTGTATAAATGACGGTGATTCGAGTCAGAGGTGTGCTTGCTTTGCGAAAGATGGCCAAGTGCCTGACTCTGCAGAGTTCTATAAGTAATTATATAATTAAAAGACCTTCGTGTGCATTCCGACTCTGGGTGCTTATTGGCGCGGTGCACTCTGCACGAACCTGCAGACAACATCTGTACTCAGTGTCATGCCTACAGACAACCCTTTACTGTTGGGACCTGCATATTTTTCTGTGCATTCAACACAACCCCTTTGGCACAACTAGTTAACCACGTAGCTGCCAGTCCACCACTCAGTTGCACTTGTGAAGAGGAAAAGCTATTTCCGTCTACTGGAGGAGCACATCCTCTAAATGCAAGCTTCACTCAGCTGGTCATTTACTGCAGGACAAGATTTGAAAAGTGTTGTTGAGTTCTGGGTTTCCTGCTTACAGGAAAAATTAAGTGCTAGATCGCCCTCTACTCCGCTTTGTCTGCTGCATTTAATGGAGATTAAACTGATTTCGTTTGCTCCTCCGTTTATGGACAATGAGCTGAAGGAACAGGTACAGCACATTAGCCTGGAATGCCTTCCCTCCCAACCAAAGTAAACTGGAGCTGTAACTAACACAAGCAGAAGCAAGGCTTCCGTGTTTTCAGCTGAATAAAGTTCCAACAAAATCATCCTCTGGGATTTGAAGCTTACTTCACATGACATGCCAACGACTCTTTTCCCTCCATTGTAAAGCGGATCCCTGCTGTTAGTTGCTCTAGAAGCAAAGGAATCGTCGGTTTGGTTACCAAATAGCCGCTTCTGCAAACGAGAAGTGTTGTGCTCTCTCTTCCCTTTGAATGACTCCACACTTCTCATCAGCTACTGGATTGCTGACCTAGAATCAGAGAACATCCCAAGGTGGAAAGGACTCCCAATAATCACCAAGTCCAACTTGTGGCTCCACACAGGACCACCCCAAAGTGAGACCCGATGTCTGAGAGCATTGTTCAACACTTGTTGACCTCCGTCAGGCTTGGTGCCATGAGCAGTGCCCTGGGCAGCTGTCTCAGTAGCCAGCCACCCCCTCAGCGCAGCACCTGAGGCGCACGGGACTGGGCGGGGCGGCCCGGGAGGGGAGGACGGCGGGGCGAAGTGGCAGCTCCCTCAGAGCCGTCTCCCCGCCGCCTCGGCCGCATGTCGTGGCTTTTTCGTGTCGGGGCTTTTTCATGTCGTGCCCTCGGTCTCTCGCCGTGGGTGAGATGCTGCTCCCCAGCGCGGACCCCTTGCGCGCGGGGCCTGCCCGCGGCGGCGGCGGCGGGAGGGAAACCCCAACCCCAAAGCCCTCCCGGCAGGGAGAGCTCGGGGTGAGGGCCGATCCGGCACCGACAGTAAACACACGCCGGAGGAAACGCTCTGGTTTTAGCCATGAGCAGCGCGGCCAGGTTCACAAGGCGTCACGCTGGAGCTCGGAGTTCGGCGGCGTTCCGAGGCCGTTGTGGCGGTTGTGGAGACGGCCCCGGCTGAGGTGGCTGCTGCTGTCGCTGCTGTCCCCTCTGTCCCTGCTGTTGCCGCTGTTGCCGCTGTTCCCGGACCTTGGAGACCCCCGGCGGCTCCCTGTGCCAGGCCCTGTGGCCCCGGGGAGCTGCCCGCCGCCTCGTCGGCCAGCCCGGCAGCAATCCTGCCAGCACAGAATAGCCCACTGCGTTTCAGGGTAAAGTGACGATTAATTTCTATTTCCTGGCCTGGGTGCTGCTTTCTTCTTTAAGGAAGCTTCAAGGTTAAAGGTTCAACTCAGTTATGTCAGGGTTCAACTCCGTTTCGTGAAGGGGCTCTTGTACGAAAGCTTAAGCTGGGATTGACTCTCTGCTAAGCGGAGGCCAAACGTGGACCTACTGAGAAGCAGGTCCTAAGTGATAACATTTTCTAAAGAGACTGCTAAACACATCTGAAGAGTGCTGCTGCAGAACTCTGAATGGGGGGATAGCAACTGTCTTAAGTGATCTGGAATCTTGAATTTACTTTTCAATGGACAAGAGGTGTGTCTCTCAAGGCAAACAAAGAGAGGAGTAACACCCTCTCTTGTCACTCATGTCAACATAAATTTATGCTCAGAGCGTAGGTGTAGGAACAGCATCGGTATGTATATGGAACATCGGGAGAGGAAGCTCTATCGGTATTTACAGTTTTTCTACTACCTTGCCAGAGAGACGTCATCTCCAAATGAGAAATGGATGTATTTTGAAACAGTGGTGGTGGATCGGATTTCTTCTTTCTAGTGTTAATATTTGCTCTTGAATCGTACTTAATAGCTGGTAACACCTCAATCAGTTGTCAAAAATAAACTTAAAAATGTGTAAGGCTTATCTCATTGGTCAGTATAAAGATCAAGGTCTTCCCTTCCCTTCCCTTCCCTTCCCTTCCCTTCCCTTCCCTTCCCTTCCCTTCCCTTCCCTTCCCTTCCCTTCCCTTCCCTTCCCTTCCCTTCCCTTCCCTTCCCTTCCCTTCCCTTCCCTTCCCTTCCCTTCCCTTCCCTTCCCTTCCCTTCCCTTCCCTTCCCTTCCCTTCCCTTCCCTTCCCTTCCCTTCCCTTCCCTTCCCTTCCCTTCCCTTCCCTTCCCTTCCCTTCCCTTTCATTTTCCCCCCAGTATTGTTTTTCTGTTCTCCTTCTCACTGCAGTCTTGATTTTGTTTCTTGTCCCTTAAGTATGTTTCCAATGTGTTGCTGAAACATTTTCCCTTTCAATCCTAAAAAAGGAGCTGTCACTGGTGAAGATCGGAGCTTATCCCTGAGCCCAGGAGCTGTCACCTTAGTCTTCCAATCGGACAAGGACGACTTCATTTCTCATGTAAATGCATTTGTCAGGTTTGCGTATTGTTTTTTCAGGAATGGAAAGTGTGTATAGAATGGATTTAAAATCAATTTTAAATGTAAAACGTCAAGGCAAAAAAGTTCTAATTACAACCTCTGCACACAATTTGCCAGCTGTGGGACTAGGAGTTTTCTTATTTACTGTGTTTTGTTTAACGTGTCTGAAGTTTAATGGACAGCAATCAAGGCGTGCTAGAAATCTGAAAGCACTTTATGCTTTGTTCTCTCCGTCATTTTGGTATAACAAACTAGCTTATGTTTTAAACCCTCCATGAGGTTAGTGGTTTCCCTAAAGGTAACAAGTCCCTGTGTGCTACAGTAAGACAGTAACAAAACATGAAGTATAGAAGTTCATCCTGTCATTATTCAGCTTCTGCCTATGGACACACAACTACGCTTATTTAAAGCGGTATCACCTTGAAACCTAATCAGCATTTTAAAAAGGACTTTGTAGCAGTTATTGGCTTTTGTCCTGGAGGGCTGAGGTTTGTTTTGTTTTGTTTTGCATTCAGCATTTCCGTTTCTAGCTTACATTCCCCTGTTTTGCATGAGGAAAGCGTGCAACTTTAGAAAGGAGAACGGAAAGAGCTGCTTTTTAGTCTAACTTTTCAGTTTGTCGTAGGAGTTTTAAATGTGGTAGGAGTAAAACACCAGAAGTACTGCTGCCAAAGTTATATTCAAACTCGTCTTTCTTGGAGAAGCAGAAGAAGCCCAGGGAGAAATGAATTTGCAAACATGCTCTTCATGCTCTCCTTTCCCAAGATTTCTCTGAGATATAGCCCATCCTCTGTGGGTTTTGAGGTATATGGTTCCCAGGAGTGAAAAGGAGGGCCAAACATCTCTCCTCTTGGATCTCAGCATGCCAGGGCTTTAGTGTACTGCCACTTACAGCTCCGCTTTTTCACCTGGAAAAAGCGACCGCATGATGTAGACTGAGGAGCCCTCACAAATTAACTTGCCATCACCAAGTGACGCCCATGAAAGGTGTATTTAAAAGCTAGGCTCATTATAGAATCACAACAAACCCCTCATGACTGGTGCAGTAGACAGTAAGGTAGAGGGCGAGCCCTGGAAAGACAGAAGAAAAGTAGCAGTGAGTTCTGGGTACCTTTGTGCAGACGAAACAGAAAAACGCAGGCAGTGAAGTAATAGTGTTCCGTTACTAATGCCAGCAATAGATAATTGCAACAATTATCTATTAGATCATAGGTACTAATTAACAGATAATTGCGCAACTCCGGAAATCAATAAATAACTGATTCCCCTCAGAGAATGTCTTCTACATTTTTATATTAAAAAGACTCCAGAGTTGTAATGGATTAAAATCCTACGGAAGGGAAAGAAATGGCATCAGCCACTAGTTCTGCAGAAGCGAAAAGTAATACTGATAGAGTTTAGATGGAAATTTTCACTTTGTGTGTTTAGTTTGGGGATTCTTTTTAAATCATTCATACCAGCGATTTAGTTCTTAAGGCTGTTTCTTTGAGATTAAGTGACAGGACTTCTGTTACTCTTTTCTTCTTGGAGTGCTTCTTGATAGTCTTACGTCAACCAGAACTTCTGTCTCTGTTGCAGATGTGAACAATGACCGTAGCTAAGAAGCCCAAATCTTCAAAGCCTAAAAAGCCCTCTTCAAGGCGGTCTGGCAAATCCAAGAAACCAAGTCCTAAAATACTGATGTCACGCACCGCCAACTGGGGCCGGATAGTGCCTGCAGAAGATTCAAGCCAAGTCTCTGTGGCCCAAGGACGTGGAGGTGCTATTTACTGTAGATCATCTGAAAAATCTAAGGCTTTTGCCCCAAGAGATCTAAGTAAGTGTGCGTTCTATCCTGCCTCCATTGTCTTCAAAGCAAAAGTAGAAAATGCAGTTCTTACTTGTTGCACTGATAGAGAAGGGGACTACTGTGAAGAAAGACTTCAAAAGCGAATCCCCTAAGGCAACTGAAGTGACTGATGTTACAGAAATTAATTTTGATATATTTACAGTCAACAGAGAAATACGGGGAGCTTTTTGTAATGCACAGATTCCTCCATGTCTTTTCTGTTTTGCAGAGAAAAGTGTTTGATTGTTGCTATTCACAGCTTCCATTTTTCACAGGTTTTTTGAAGGATAACATTGCTCAGGAAAAGATCTGGTATCTGTAGGGGTACCGTCATTCCTAGTTCCTAGTTTTTACGTTTTTACCGTATAATTTCAAGTCTAAGTTTGTGGTTTAAGTTATAATAAGGAAAAAAACAGTAGTTGAGTTAATCAGGTTAAAGATTATAGATGGAGAGGAACTTGGCATTAGGTGCTACAAACAGAATGGCAGTTAGCCTTGCCTTAGAAAAATTAAAATGGTTGACTAAAGTTGTTTTTGGTTTTGTTTTTTTTTTCCCCAAAACATTGTGTTGACCAGCCAATTTGAATTTGGTGGTATTAAAGCTGTCTGCAATAAGTTTTTCTGGTTTGGATTGTAGCTAGCTCCTCTAGGTGCTCCTGCAGAATAGTATTTTTTTAAATACCTTTCTTCGAAACAAACAAACAAGATCTCTTTTTAAATTTAACTTTCTTGCAGTCGTTAATGATGGAATTGCTCCGCCACAGAGCATTCTTTTTCCACCTGAGAAGATTTGTATGGATTGGCGAGAAACACAAAGTGTTGGAGTTGGCCTGTACAATCTTGGCAACACATGTTTTCTTAATGCTACTCTACAGTGTTTGACCTACACACCCCCACTTGCCAATTACATGCTTTCTCTTGAGCACAGCCAGTCATGTGAGTACTTTCTAACAGTATTTTGAATCTGTTGGATAGCTCTGAAGGTGAAAGAACAGCAGTGATTCTGTGAGATAAGCTTATTTGCCTGATTTTACCTGTAGCAGCTGGCTTTGAGCACTGTATTAGCAGTGGGCTCCGAATAGCATATGGAGTGCAATTAATGCACCATGTTTTATTTAGTTAGTTATTTGTTTGTTTGTTTGTTTGTTTATTAAAGGATCATTTATTGCTTCATGGGAATAATGAAGTGCATTGGACAGTAATGCATTTAGTAGTAATTTTAGAGAGTAATACATTTTGCAGCCTGTGGAGTTCACATTCCTGTCAGCCTTTACAACTGCGACTTTGCAGTAGTCTTTTAGATTTCTCTTCACAAAATGCATTTGAATACAGGCTTAGTGGATATTTTTCTTCTGTCAAGTTGTGTGAAATGAAATGTTACAAGACTGTTGGGACATTGGCATCTTGGGAGAATAGAATGTAGCAAGGAGAGTGGATATTGTATCTATAGTTTAAATTGTACTTAGATGTTTGTAGTTCTGGATATTTCGCTGGACTGGGATGCTTTGCTCTTTCACTCTTCAGGTCGTGAACAAGATTTTTGCATGATGTGCACGATGGAGACTCACATTAACCAGGCCCTGCGTTGCACTGTTGATGCCATCGAGCCTACGCATGTTATCAGTAATCTCAGTCGTAAGTGGCTTCAGATGTGTTTCTTTTCGATAGCTTGTAATCTTCAAATAATTATTTGATGTGTCTAAGTGGTTTTAACACTCCAATGAAGAGAGATTTTAGAAATACAAGAATGATTTCATTTTTAAATGAGGTCAATACTATCATCTTCTTATTTAGGAATAGGACAACATTTCCGTTTTGGCAGTCAAGAAGACGCACACGAGTTCTTGCGCTATACTGTTGATGCTATGCAGGAAGCGTGCTTGAACGGAAGCACCGAGTAAGCATAAACAAGTTCACTTTCATACATTCTCTAGCACCTTCTAGTCCTTTATTTACTCTCAGAAATGATCTCTAGCACCTTTTAGTGCCTTATTTACTATCAGCAACGCAAGTCTACATCATCCTTGGTTTTCATCAAACTCTTTGAAGAGTTAATTCTGTGCCTTAAATCTTCTGAGGTCTGATTATAATTTATTTCCAGATTGGACAGATCTTCTCAAGCTACCACCATCATTCATCAAATATTTGGAGGATTTCTAAGATCGAGAGGTACTTGAAAAAATATTCCTGTCCTTAGAACTGATCTGTGTCTTTTGTCGGTAGTAAAGCAGTCTGTAGTTTGTCTAAAGTAGTATCTGTCAACAACTTGAATTTGGACAGTTAGTCTCCTTCACATAATGTTAAGCATTTATATTTTGTTTCCAGTGAAGTGCTTGAATTGCAAAGCAGTTTCGGATACGTATGAGGCATTTCTTGATATCACTTTGGATATAAAGGTAAGATGTTTTCTAAATATAATTCATGATGTTTAAGTACATGCATAACTTTCTAAATTAAACTTGTTTAACTTAAAAAACCAAACCACATATAATGTTAAAACGTAAGAGCTTGGTGGTGCTAAGGAAGTGGATTGGACTTTGTCCTTCCGTGGAACCCATGTAAATAGTCTCCACATTTGCATTGGGTTTAAGGGGAAAGAATTCTCTTTCTGCAAAAATTATAATGCTGTCATACTTCTTTGTTGTTCTACCTCAATATACATCTAATTGTTAGACTGATGAATTTGTCCCCAGTATTGATGACAAAGCACACTGTAGATGCTGTCTAGGCTACTGGAAAAGTATTTGTTCCAAAGTCAAATGCCTTCCAGGTGAGGTCAATGCTGAGCATGCTCTTTCTGCCTCCTTCTTCACAGTGCTCCTAGTAGATCGCTTGAGTATGTTAGTAAGATTCTCTTATAAACTACTAGTATGTCTCTGGAATTCTGAATTACGGTGACTTTACGCTCTTCTTTCTCGCTGCTCTAGGCGGTTTCGTCTGTTAGCAGAGCTCTGGAACTCTTTGTGAAACCTGAAGAGCTGGATGGAGAGAATTGCTATAAATGTAGCGAGTAAGATTTTGACGTCAGTTTTCTATGTTGCATGACTCTGTTGGACTACCTCTAAACTTTGGATCTACTTACAAGTTTTATGGAAGTTTATAAAAGACTTGGATTTTTGTTTCTTTGGAGGGGGGAAGTCTTGTTCATAGGCATTCCCTATGGGTTTGCAATTCTCTGGCTTGTATTTTGCCATCAGAATTCAAAAAGAGCTACTTTTGTTCTTTCTATTTATTAGCTCTCGACAGTACTTTTCTTGATGTAAACTGCCCAGTTTCCGTTGTTCTCTGGGCTAGTGGCTAATTTTCACTGCTTACACCGTAGGTCCTACCTTGGAGCGGGCAATGTGTCAAACTGAACTATTTTGTTTCAAAGGATGGCAGATGGGTTCAGTGTCTTTCCAGACAAGCTCAGTACATGAAGACTTCCTACTGTTAAATGTCTCCCTCCTGTAGAATGACCATGTGTTTCTATTGTATTTTTGATGTTGATAGTCGACCTATGTTGGAGATTATTTGCAATTTCTAGCCCTGGGGACCAAGGCTCTCTCGTTCCGCTTTCAGTATTTGTATTTCCCTTGAAAGCTGAAAGAATGTATCCAGGATTGGAGTTCAAATAGCCACTTTTGTAGACCAAGAAATGGTACCTTGCCATCCAACCTGGTCATACCCTTTTGTGAGAGATTCCTGTTCCCGCTATGCTCTGAGTTGTTGGGAAAATTGACCTTCTTCTGTGTATTAACAAACCTGACACGCAGTGCATGGGTTTATGAAAAGAAAAAAGACCAACCTATTATGCAAGTAAATATCATTCAAATAGCATAGGCATGCGTGAGACATTAAAAGGAGTTTGTTTTGGGGGCGAAAAAAGAAGATGCCTTCAAACACTTATCTCTGCTTGGTTTTAAGGTGTAAAAAGATGGTTCCTGCATCCAAGAGATTTACCATACACCGTTCTTCCAAGGTTCTCACAATATCACTGAAAAGATTTGCAGATTTCACAGGTGGAAAGATCAACAAGGTATATTTACCACTGTAATGCAACTATATCATTGTGTAATGGGACATCCCCCAAAGTTGAAAGTTGTTAATATTTTCAGACAATAATTGTAGACTAATGACTATGGCTTATTCTTTCTCTTAATATCAATAAAGTTCCCGCTTGACAAGAAGCATATGCTTTCCTCTGAGAAGGCTGATTCATCAGGAAACAGTTCTCTGCAACTTCTAGTCTTAACCGTTGTTTATGGGAAGACTTATTTGTAGTGAATCAAGAAATATATTCTAGAAATATATTCTAGAAATCAATTCTAGTCTGTGTTTTTTGGAAGTGTTTTTCTCTGGCTAGTCCACGAAGTACTCTGGGATAATTTTTCTATCTTCTTGATGTCTCTTTAGGAGGTGAAATATCCGGAGTATTTGGACCTGAGAGCCTACATGTCGCAGTCAATGGGAGAACCACTGCTCTATGCCTTATACGCGGTGCTGGTACATCACGGTGTCAGCTGTCACTCAGGACACTATATATGCTATGTAAAGGTAGAAGTCAACAGCATTTCTAACAGGGTAAAGGTTGTGCTGGCAAACCAATTAAAGCATGACTAGCAGCTACTGTTTCTAGGGAAAAAGATTTCATTATATTTTTATTTGACATGTGTGTATTTTGTTCCTACCCGTGATTTCAATTGGAAAACGTGCAATTCACCTAAAGAAATCGTTGTCTTTATTTGCAGGCTGGTAATGGACTTTGGTATCAGATGAATGATGCTAAAGTAGTGCGTACTGACATTAAAAGAGTTCTTGGTCAGCAAGCTTACATACTTTTTTATATCAGGTAATAACAAATCTTAAAATGTGTTCAGAAGAGATTTACTTTCCTGTTATTGATATTTTTCTGTTTTGCAAGTGTTTTTCTTGCTGTCCCGGGAGAAGATTATTATTTGTCTAATTCAGTTCTGTCTAACCTGAAATTCTCTGTGTCGTTTATTATCTTTTGTTGCTTGGCCTTAAACTGCAGCACTTGTGTAAATTGCTATCTATGTGTTATCTGTAGCTGGCTAATTTAGAGAAGGAGAGAAATGAAGGTCATCTGTGGTGTAAGAATGAATTATTGCTCTGCAAGTGATAGTCTTAGTAGGAAGACTGTTCTCTACTTTTCAGTCTGTAGTCTTGGCGAAGCCTTCTGTAGAGAAGGCTTCCATATCGTATGAGCTGTTCCTCTAAAATGATAGGATGGGATTTAATCCAAGAGTAGGCTGAAAGAAAAACTAAACTACGATCACTGCTCTTTTCTGAAGGCGCTATGATTTGACACTTGGAGAACGTGCGTTTTACTTGCCAGCACCATCTTATCCCTGTTCATTCCCTCCTGGTCAGCAGGGGGCTAATAGTAAGCAGGCTGGATTTCTGGGACCACGACTTCTTCCTCATATGATTAAGGTAATTCAGGGAAGCGGGAGGGCAGATAACGGCACCAAACTGCTAGTGGGTTTGGGGTTTGGTGTGGGGTTTTTTGTTTGGTTTTCGGCATCTTAGTTTTGTTTTCCTTCCCACGCTGCAGCTTTCTTCACAGCCCTCATGCTACAGCCAGAGTCATTCAAACAGTGGTTACTGCTAAATTGTGCAGCCATGCGACTCCATTACTTTATACCTCCAAGACAGCTTTCTAAAGCACAGAGAGCTACGCTCTTTGACTATTTAAGCAGAGTGTACTAATCCTCAAATCATTTAAAAGAGGACTTGTTTTTCCTATCCTCGTCACTTTAGCTAAGACAGGGAAAACTAAATGTCTTATTCCTGAGCACCAGAACGATTACTTCAGGCTTTTCAGGGTATGTTTAAAGGGGAAAATAAATATATTTGGGAATAGCAGCAGGTAATGTTAAGTTGCTTGGCTGTTTTTCAAAGATGATGTTAATTTGATACCAATCTGCAGTAAACCAAAAGCAGGAATTGAATACGCTTATTGGACTTGCATTTATCCTTAAAGGGCAGTGTGTTTTTCTTTTTAGGTGTTAAGACCATTTGTAGAAACACTCAGTAGGAGAGTTTTGTGTTTCAAAATGTTACATGCAGTGTTGGCGTTAATCCATCTTGCAATTTCTTCTTTTTAAATACAGAATTCAAGCCGTTTAAATGGAAATGGATCCATAAAAGAGGACACAAAGACCACTGGTGTCACCCTAAAAAGGCCATCTTCAGCACCACCAATGGCCTGTGTTCAAAACCAGGCAATTACCAGGCCTTCAATGACTGATACGTCAAGAAAACAGAAGATCACCATCAGTATTCACAATAAATTGCCTGCTCGTCAGACTGTGTCACAGCCTGACTTTCTTAGCAGTGCTGTGGAGGATGAAGATCTCTACCAGGCTGTTCCTTCATCCACAATTACAAATTCGGTAATGCAAATGAAGCAAATGCAAACAAACAAAAAAGTTTCTGATGAAATTTTTGTGGAGCCAACAGTGAATGAAAATCCTAAACTCAGCTCTGATAACACAGTCCCTTATGGTGCAGAATCTTCAGGAAAATCTGAGGAGGAGTCAAAGGGCTTATTTCAAAGGAATTTGAAATGCAATGCAATGTCCTCTAATGGAATTTTGGTTGGAAAGGTAGTCCGTACATTGCAGCATTCCAATTCTTCCTGTCAGAATGCTGACAAAGGAAGATCCCAGCATGAGCTGCCAAAAACAGATTCACTAAATGGTGCTATTAGGTTAGTTACTGAATCTAAAGAAAACGGACTGAAACTTGATGATTCCACTTGCCGAGTTGAACCTGTTAAACCTTCTGAGATGTTCTTTTCTAAAACAAATGGATCGCTTGAAACATAGATTTGCTCCATCGAGAATTTCTCACCTACGATGTATTCGGGAGGGTTTATTGTGTTCCTAATTCAGGTGAAATACTGAGAAAACACAGCACACATGTGATCGTAAGGCTTTGTGGTATTATCCCCTTAGAATTTGCAGACCTGAGCTTACATTAGAACTTGTCAACTTAAGCTCAGCTGAGATAAAAATTCCTAAGTTTCATAAAGTAGATTTTGGGGGGTGAGTTGGGGTTATCTTTGAAGTGTAGATAATGCATACAACTGACAGCGGTCTTGCTTACCATTTAATGGAGACATTCTGACAAGACTAGTCCTCAGTACTACTACAAATAGTATTTTTTTGTCTGCTGACTTGTGCGTTTTAATTGCAGATGCCTGGAGCTATGCCTTCAGTCAATCGAGAAGTCATCACGGAGTCCTTCAGAGCCAGCCAGCTGAACAGCTTGTCAGAGGAAATGAGGTAAAATGAGCACAGTCTGATTAAGACAAGACTTTATGGAAGTTCGTTACAGTTTTATCTGTCTACTAATAGTATTTAATGGAAGGATTTAAATTAGTACAATTCCATACTGTGTGTCCAGTGTCACGAACAGAACTAATGATCAGCACTGAGCATATCACTCTGATGCAGGTTGGTGCCTCAAGGAGAACTTGTGTTCCTTTATAGAATGTTTTTCCATTTTTCTCCACTGTCTGGAGAAACACTGGCTGTTCCCCGCTCGCCCCTATGCCTTTTTTCTCAGAGCAGCAGGTGGAAGGAGACAGATGCGTTTGCTTTTTTAGTGCAATGGCTTCAGAAGCAAGAGGGGCAAAAGCACTTTCTCTGGGAGCTGAAGAAGGTGTCCTAATCACAGGAGAGGTTTCTAAATGGCATATCTTTGCGAGGGTTCCTGTAGTCCGGAGGTTTTTGTTTGTTTGTTTGCCTTTGGAAGGTTTTACTCTTAATATTCACGTCCTTCAGCAGAAGTGAGAAATGGGTTTTTATTTTATGCAGTGTTGCGGAACCTCCGAAATCTCCTGGGAATGATGAATACCTCGCCCAGTACCAATGTGATGACCGTGGAGACAAGGAGAAACCAAGAAGATCAAAAGAACGTGACCTCATTTCAAAAGAAAATGTTTTGTCCGGCAAAGAGTCTTGTGAGCCTGGTGAGAAATTGCGGCAAACTTCCTCTCTCGAGTCTGACACTGAATGTAGCTCTAACAATCTTTCTTCCTTAGCTATTGCAGATAGACGCCAAGATACAAAGGACAAGACTAAAACCACTGAGAAAGAGCATTACCGAAGCAAGAGGGAACATGCTCCTAGTGAAGAGAAGGAGAGTCAAAAAGCAGGTCCTTCCAGCAAGAGGAGGTGTTCTCAGAGCGTGGAATTTGTTGAGCAAAAGAGTCACAAGCAGGAGTACTGGGAGGGAAGCAGGTACAGATCTTTCCCTCGTGAAAGAAACAGCCCTGAGAATGGCAGAAGAGCAGTCAAATATTCAAAGTACAGATCTGGCAGTGGAGGAAGATCAGAACAAGGTAGCAATAGGTACTACCGATCCAAAGGGGAAAGAAGTTGGAGCAGAGAAAGATACTATCGAGACGAAGCACGGAGATGGGAAAGATGTGGCTATTACAAGGATTACTATTCACCTCATGCGACAGGAGACAGTAGAGAGAGAAAGTTCTCTCACGGCGATTCAGCCTTTGACAGATCGACTGCAACTTACTACTGCAGGTCACATAAGTATTATCATTACAAAAGCAGATGGCCTCACGGTTCCCTCTTGAGAGAGGAAGATGTACGTCGCTTTAGCACACCCCGAGCAGACTTGCATCGTTGCTCGGTACCTCAGCAACATTCCAGAAGACATTCTCGTGAAAGACATGCGCTTCCACCTGTGTCAGCTCATTTGGAGAACTGTCGCCAGAAAACTGAAACAGAAGGAAACAGAAAAAGAAAATATACCCGTGCAGAAGGTAGTGAAAGTGAAATAGAAAGGAAAGACAGAAAGATAGAAAAGGAGCTTGTAGGTGGTGAAAAAAATGCAAAAATATCACAAGTTCTGGAAGAAAAAGAAGTCTAAGGATAAACATGGAGAGAAGGATTCCAAGTAAGCAAGGATTCCAGCATACTCCGCATTTTTTATCCTAATTCTTTTCTGGGTGCTTCTCATGTCTTCCTTTTTTTTTTTTTTTTTTTTTTTTTTTTTTTTTTCCTGGTGGTTTCTAAGTTATTTAGATAGCACCAGCTGGCTGGGGATCATGTTGTTAGGTTGATCAGTGAAGACAGGAAAGCTCTTGCTGAATTGTGTCAGAGCACTAGCTTTGGACCACATAGTTCGAATCACATCCGTACACCATTCCAGATTAGGTTAAAAGATTTTTTCTGCTTGCACGTATTCCAGAGCTAGCCGTTGTTAATGATCTGTGTACAAACCAGGACCTATGGTCCTTCAATCTGACGGCTTAAGTTTGCTGCATCTAAAGTAAGTTGCGTGTGCACAAAGCACCACAAAATAGCTGACATGCTGCAAATCATCACCTGTGGTAAAATAAATCAGGTTTCATATAGGCAACAAGTGCCACATCTTTTTTTCCCTTTTTAACTTGCATGTTTCTTTCAGACTTCATGATTTGTGTTTCTGTGCGCTCCGCTTTGACAATGCCAATCGCAAGCGTAAGAAAAAGAAGAAAAAGGAGAAGAAAAAGAAGAAAAAGGAGAAACACCAGGAAAGCAAAAGGCTCCTTGGAACACTTAGATCCTCGTTTCCAGAAGATAACGCGGGAGAAGAAGGAAGAATCCCATCCTCCAGATGGCTCTTCATGTCAGTAATGCAGAAGTGAGAGCAGTAAACAACCTTACAAGGAAGGGAAGACTTCCAGTGCAGGCGAAAGCAAGAAATACTGCTCCATCGCATCCAACGACTATACTAAAGGTAAGCGGCCGCAGCGTGTGTGAGGAATTCCTTTTATATTAATCTCGAGATTATTTCAAACAGTCTTGAAGTGCTTGATGACTTAACAGTCTGCAGATTTATTATCAAATCAAAAAAAAACCCCACTTGGTAGACTATTTTTTTCCCAGTTTTGAATGGCCACTAGGAAAGAAGGCCTGAAATAAAGAGGTTAAAGGCAAATGGTTTTCATTTGGTTTGATGATGAAGTGGCAAACAAGAGGAAGAGTTGCAAGCTCCCTTCTTAAATTCAGTCCAGCCAAGTAGGAAAAGTAAATGTGGACGGACAGCTGTATCTTGGCAAAGAAGATAGTAGGGAGCAAGGAGGTTTAGCAGTCAAGATGGAAGGTGATGCCATGAGGCTTAGAGGCTAGTAATGTTCTAATGAACATGGCCAAGTCTTGCGCTGGGCAGCCTGCTTGGGTCCAAAGCCTGCAGTCCTCCCCAAGATGTCGGCGAGGGGCTGGTGAGCCGTTGGGACGGAACCCCCGTTGCCCGGGTTCCCCAAGCAACCGCCCCACTCTCCAGCCACCATGGCAGGTCCAGCAGCCGGCTCCCGCTCCTCCCGGGGCTGCGGCCCTGCTGGCGAGCCCAGCGCCCCAGAGCTCAGCCCAGCGGCCTTTTTCCCACAGAGGGTTTCCCCAGACGGCTTCCGCGGCTTGCGCAGACGCAAAACTCCCCCTTCGTCGTCCCAGCTGTGCCGCCAACGGTGGCTGCCTGGCTGCTGCCCTCCCTCCCCGGAGCGATGGCGCTGCCCTTGCAGCCCCCGCAGGTACCCACCCTCCCCTCCGCGCTGCCCCAGGCCACCGTCTGGCACGTGGTGCTGGGGGTCCAGGGGCAGGTGCTGCAGCTCCCCGCCGGGGTGCAGCTGCCACCTGGGGGGCACCTCCCAGCCCAGGGGCACCACCTGCAGCTTGGGCAGCTCCCCGCCGGGGGGCAGCTCCCTGCTGTGGGGCAGCTCCCCGCCGTGGGGCACCAGCTGCAGCTGGTGCAGCTCCCCGCTGTGGGGCAAAACCTGCAGCTGGTGCAGCTCCCAACCATGGGGCACCAGCTGCAGCTGGTCCAGCTGCCCGCCGGGGGGCAGCTCCCCCACACCGCTCCTCCCTGTGCCCCCGTCCATCAGTGGGGACAGCCCATGGTGACGGGGACACTGGTACCCCACCATGCGCTGGGGCTGGGGCCCAGGGCCGTGCTCCATGGGGAGCTCCTGCACCCCGCAGGCACCTGCCTGTTGCAGGCCCCCGCCCAGCGCAACCCCCCGCCACCCCTCGTCCCGGGGCCTCCGCTGCGGGGGCAGGCGCTCCCCACGCCCCGCACCCTGAGCAGCAGCCGGGGGCAGCTGCCGGAGCCCTGCTTGCACGCCGTGGGGCTCAGCGAGGACCAGGGGCCCCCGCTGCCCGGCCCCACTGCCCCCAAGCCTGCCCAGGCTCCAAGGACCGCCAGCACCCAGACGGCGACGCCTGACGGTGAGTTTGGGGCTGGCACAGCCGGCCGCTGGGCGCCCCACACCCAGGGGCCATGGGAAAGCTGACATCGCCCGTCTTGGGGGATTTTCTTGCTTCGTCCTCAGCGGCGACAGCCCCGCAGGTGCCTGAGGAGCCCCCGCAGCTGCCCGAGCTGGGCCCTGATGCCTTTGCCGAGGCCTTTCCAGAGCTGGCAGGGGACAGCCAGCAGCTGCAGCACATGCAGGACGAGCTCCTGGCCGACCTGGACATCCCCATCCCCGGCATGGAGGAGCTGCTCAGCTGGCTCGATGCCGTGGAGCCCCAGGACGCCTTCCCCGATTTGCCCAGCAGTCCTGCCCTCAGCCGCTTCCTCTCGCAGCTGCCCGACCTCTGCGAGGACATCGAGGAGCCGAGCACGCAGGGACTGGAAGCCACAGGAGCCCTCGGTGAGGTCCCCTCAACCCCTGGGCTGCGCCCCGAGAAGCTTGAGGGTGGGCTGTCGCTGCAGTCCCCCGTCGTGCCAGCAGTGAGCCCCCCGCTCAGCCCTGCAGCCAGTCCCCTGCCCAGTGCGCTTAGGAGCCCCCTACCCAGTCCACCCCTGAGTCCCCCCAGGAGCCTCCCTGACACCCAGCTCCTCAGTGCCCTTAGTAGACCCCTGCCCCAACCCCCCCAGCGTTCCCTCAAGACCCGCCCCAACCCCAAGGTCCCCAGTGCCCTTAGTAGACCCCAGCCCAAATCCCCCCCGAGTTCCCCCAAGAAACGCCCCAACCCCAAGGGCCGCAGTGCCCTTAATAGACCCCAGCCCAAATCCCCCCCGAGTTCCCCCAAGAAACGCCCCAACCCCAAGGGCCGCAGTGCCCTTAGTAGACCCCAGCCCAAATCCCCCCCGAGTTCCCCCAAGAAACGCCCCAACCCCAAGGGCCGCACTGACCATAGGAGACCCCTGCCCAAACGCCCCCTGGGTCCCCTCAAGAGCCCCCCGCCTGCCCCTGCGTCCACCGGCACCAAGCGGGGGGCCAAGCGCCCTGCGCCCAGCAGCACCCCCGGGACAGCGCAGAGCTGCCAGCACAGGAGGCCAACGACAGAGAACCCCCCCGGCAAGGAGAGGAAGACGCTGCTGGGCCAGGCTGGCCAAGGCCGCAAGAGACCGTGCCAGGGGAAGACGGCTGGCAGCAGCACGGTGGCTGGCAGCAGCAGGGAAGCAGGCAGCAGCGGGCAGCAGCTGGCGATCAACAGCACCACGGCACCCAGCAAGAGAGCGCGAAGCCCGGGGGCTGCAGGGGGGCAAGGAGCAGCGGCGCCACCTCCCCGCAGAGCGCGGCTGCTGCCGGAGACTCCGAGTGGGGAGCCCCGTGCCGTGCGGCCCCAGGACAGGCTCTGTCCCCAGGCCAGCGGGGCCAGGACGCTGCAGCGCCAGCAGCCGGGGACAAAGACCCCCAGCGAGACTTTGCAGCCGCTGGGGGCCAGGGCCAAGGCGCTGGGGCCAGCGTGCCAGCTGGCCTGTGTGCAGCCGCAGCCCACCTCCAGCAGCCCCAGCAGCATGCCCAGCGCCCCGCCGACAGTGCCAGGCTCCAGCTACCCGTGACCGACCTCGGGCTTCTCCTCGACGGCCCCCGCAGCACCCAGGCAGGCACAGAGACCTCTGCAGGCACCTGCTCCAGCTTCAGCCACGCTCCTCAGCCCTTGCCCCTCTCGCTTGCCCTCTCCCCTCTCTCGTGCTGGAGCTAGGGGATGGGCTTGCCACTCACAGGGATGGCAACAGCGCCAATGGCAAATGCGCGCGCGCCTCACCCAGGAAGGTGGCAATGGCAAGCTGGGGAGATGCTGGCAGCAGCTGGGCTGGGAAAGCTTGGCCATGGCAACTGCTGCTTGGGACACCAAAGGGCTGAGAGACAAGACTTGCTTCTTCTTTCGGGGCATTGCTCTTCTTTCCTGCCTTCTGGATTAAATTCCTCTCCTTAGGTGGTCACTCAGCAAGGCCTCTGCCTGCAGCTCTTCTTGCACTGGCATGCCAAGGGGATAAGAACTGGGAGGTCTTTGGGATAGCAAATGATCAATGGGATGGGAAGTGATGATGGGGATAGCAATTCATTGGAATGGGACAAATGGGTTTTATTTGTATTAAATTTAAATTTTTTTAATTTTCATTTAATTTATTGGTTTTCTTATTTATTTAATTAAATCCACCTTATTGACTGTGTTGTACGGTATGGCATTGTTTTATTATTAAAAAATTATAAGTATTTAATAGTATTAAATATTTTTATATATTAATATCTTATAAACTGTAAGTATCATTATTTATTATTTTGTTGGTTTTTATTCCTTTTCTACCCTATTAAACTCTCTTTATCACAACGCACTGGTTTGGACTTTATTTTTCCTTCCGAGTCATTCTGGATTCACTCCGGATGGGGGGACACTAGCGAACGCCTGTGTGCTTCAGATCCAAGGTCACCTTTGCCCTCATTCAAGATACATATTTGCATCTGTTGTTGTGAAACAAAATTAACAACAGGAACAATAAAGTTACCTACTTGCTAGCAGCAGCTCTACATTTGCTGGGGTCTGCTCTGTGCATTTTGAAGACCATTCCATGCTCTTCAGCCCCTTCAGGAGGAAATGTATGGTTCTAGGAAAATGCGTCTTGACCTGATGCAAAGCTGTGACGCAGCCTGCAGCTGCTGCAAGCCCTGGCATTTTACCTGCAGCCCCTCCAACAACTCTGATGTTCCCTGCATCAACTTCAACCACTGCGGCAGGACCTGAGGCCCCTCAAAGCCTTGTCACACACCCTGCGGCCCCTCGAGCCCCTGGCATGTTCCCTGCAGCCCCTCCAGCCCCTGGCATGTTCCCTGCAGCCCCTCCAAGCCTGGCACAGGCCCTACAGCTGGCTCCGGGGACGACCCCGCTGCTGTCTCAGGCACCAATACACACAAGGGGAAGGAATGCATGCAGAAGTCATCTCGTTTCGGAAGGGCAGAAAGTCCTCCCAAGAAGAGGAAGGAGCAAGAGGAAGGCGAGGCAGCCTACCCCAAGGTAGGGCCATCCCAGGGCACAGGAGGCTGTTGGAAAGGAGATTAGATAGAAAAGCAGCTGAAAGCAGGTGATCCCCATCCCTGGGCGAGCTGCGAGCCATGGGACAAGATTGCAGCTGTCCTCCAGGCGAGCACATTGTCAGCTGGCTGCTGCGCTGCTGGGATAGCAGCTGCGGGAGCCTGGCAGCAGAGGGCAGGGAAGCCAAGCAGCTGGGATCCTTCTCTGGGGAAGGGGGCACTGAGAAAGAGCTTGCAAACGGGGCACAAGCCCTCAGCCTCTGGAGGCGGCGCCTGTCAGGCGTGAAGGAAAGGGATCCCTTCTGGGAAGATGCTGTGGGCTTGCTGAGGCTCGAAGAACAGACGGTGCTGGCTGCTACCAGCGTGCTGCAGCAGCGGCAAGACAGAGCCGTGGTGGTTTTCCTCAGCTGGGCAGCTGAGCTCCAGCACAAGCGCTCTCTCCCTGCCCCTCCTCCAACGCCAAGGGGAGAAAAGAGGCTGGCAAGGGCTCAAGGGCTGCCAGAAGGACAGGGAGATCACTCCACAAGGAGCGTCACGGGCAAAGCAGGCTCAGCACAGCCTGTTCCAGTCCAGCCCGGGGCCTGCTCCACCGGGGGCTCTCCACAGGCCGCGGCCTCCTCCAGGCCACAGCCACCTGCTCCACCGGGGGCTCCTCCAGCCACAGGGGGGCTGCAGCGTGGAGATCTGCTCCACGGGGGACCCATGGGCTGCAGGGGGACAGCCTGCTCCACCAGGGGCCTCTCCCTGCACAGGCCGCAGGGGAACTGCTGCTGGGAGCCTGGAGCACCTCCTGCCTCCTGCTGCACGGACCTTGGGGGCTGCACAGAGCTTTCTCACTCCTCCCTGAGCCAGACGCTGCTGGGCAGCAGCTTTTGTTCCCTTTCTTAGATGCAAGATCTTCTTAAATTCAGTCCAGCCAAGTAGGAAAAGTAAATGTGGACAGCTGTATCTTGGCAAAGAAGATAGTAGGGAGCAAGGAGGTTCAGCAGTCAAGATGGAAGGTGATGCCATGAGGCTTACAGGCTAGTAATGTTCTAGTGAAACCCTGCCTTCCTAAAGAAACCTGCCTGACTACTTGATGTGAATAACAGACTCTGTTCAGCTCTTTCCTAACATAGAAACGGTGCTGACTGCTTCTTCAGAGTAACAGAAGTTCGTGATACTACTGAAATAGTTGTGGTTCAGATGTAGATCTGATTTCTCCTAAGCACACTGAATTCACAACTGTTGATCCTCCAGAGGAGGCTTTGCAATTGAACACCTGGAGAATAGGTAAATTTCCCGCTGTTGTTCTCCTCTCCTCTTGTTTTTTTTTTTTTTTTTTTTGTTTGTTTGTTTGTTTTTTTTTTGTTTTTTTTTTTGTTTTGTTTTGTTCCTAGTAGCATAGGCTTAAGACTCTGAAGAAACAGGCTGCTTTTTTTTCATTTCCAGCACTGGCTGTTCCTCCTGAGCCCCGCCTTCTATTTTTGCAGTCATAGGATATGTGAATGTAAATTCGTGGAGAGAAGTAGAAAACTGTTTCAACTGGTGTTTTTTCGGCTATGTGGGGAGAACAAATAGAGTGGCTTTGAATATTCTGGCTCTTATTCAGAGCAGCATGTGGAGGGAGACAGATGCGTTTGCTTTTTTAGTGCAATGGCTTCAGAAGCAAGAGGGGAAAAAGCACTTTCTCTGGGAGCTGAAGAAGGTGTCCTAATCACAGGAGAGGTTTCTAAATGGCATATCTTTGCGAGGGTTCCTGTAGTCCGGAGGTTTTTGTTTGTTTGTTCGACGTTGGAAGGTTTTACTCTTAATATTCACGTCCTTCAGCAGAAGTGAGAAATGTGATTTTATTTTGTGCAGTGTCGTGGACCCTCCGAAATCTCCTGGGAATGATGAATACCTCGCATAGTACCAATGTGATGACGGTGGAGACAAGGAGAAAGCAAGAAGATCAAAAGAACGTGACCTCATTTCAAAAGAAAGCGTTTTGTCCGGCAAAGAGTCTTGTGAGCCTGGTGAGAAATTGCGGTATACTTCCTCTCTCAAGTCTGACACTGAATGTAGCTCTAAAAACCTTTCCTCCTCAGCTGTTACAGAGAGATGCCAAGATACAAAGGACGAGACTAAAACCACTGAGAAAGAGCATTACCAAAGCAAGAGGGAACATGCTCCTAGTGAAGAGAAGGAGAGTCAAAAAGCAGGTCCTTCCAGCAAGAGAAGGGTAAAGTTGAATACAAAGAATACAAACTTGAGCTCCTGATTGGCTTCATGCTGAACTCTGTGCTGTTCTTGTCCTAATCTTGGTCTCTCCATAGATAATATGGTTTAAATCCAAATAGAATCGTGCGATGAGGAAGATCTCACTGCAACAAATTCAACATCTAAAATCAAAGTTGACATTTTCCGTGATTTTCTTCCTGAGCAGAAGTGTGCAGTACTCCTTTTATATTAACGTAGAGATTATTTCAAACAGTCTTGAAGTGCTTGATGACTTAACAGTCTGCAGATTTATTATCAAATCAAAAAACCCCGATTTGGTAGACTATTTTTTTCCCAGTTTTGAATGACCACTAGGAAGAAGGTTATTCCGGCATCAAGAAAGTCATGTGGAATGTATCAAAATTTACTGAACCAGTAAGTAAAACTTATTTTTTTCTATTTGTTCCATTGTTTCAACTCTTCTGACCCTTCTGGACGGCATAGATAACAGAGGGGAGATCGTGGTAATCGGAGCTACTAACAGACTGGATTCTATAGATCCTGCTTTACGAAGACCAGGACGCTTTGGCAGACACTTCCTCTTCAACTTGCCAGATAAAGAGGTGAGAACTTAAATTCAACGTTAGTGCTACCATGGCAAAGTCCAACTTTATAGGAAAAAAAAAAAAATATTGACAACTTGCACAAAAGAGTGATACGTGGAGACACTGCGTTGTTCCATGGAGGGCAAATCTGGTACTGGATATATATGGTCAGGATGATACCACCAAGTAGTTAGTTCTATAATCAAACCTTTCATTCCCCAAGTTGTACCTGTTTGCTTAATTATTTAGTCCACTTGGGTGTTTTCATCATGAAGTTGTGTTTTTGGTCTCAATCCTTCCCTTATGAATGAATAGGGGACGTGTTTGCATTTGATTGTGCCCCTGCTCGGTGGTAGTAGTTTGAGTCATAATTCTTTTCTTCTTTATAGTAATTGTAGCAATTGGAAGCATTGTGCCAGAAGTGCTTTCTGTGAATTTACTGACTGGAAAGCAAATGTGATGAAGTAATGAGACTGTCCCAATGAAAGCTTGCTAAGTTTTAGAGAAGTTTTTTGGACAGCAAAGAAATGTTTCTGGATAAATTTTTCATTACAGTATTTTCCTCTGGGTCCTTAGGTCTCGTAGTTTGGAAACTTGTTATTGAAGCTATAAATGCCTTTTCTTTCACTGTAGGTTCCTAGAAAAAGTTCAGTATAACAAATAAGAAATATTGAATTTCCTGGTTGACAATGCAGAGTGTATATTAAATAACTGTAAAATACTTGAAAGTTGAGCAAGTAAGAAAAGTGTATTATTAGATGAGGGGTTTTGAGGGAGGACTGTTTTGTTTTTTGTTGTTTGTTTGTTTGCTTTTTGGTTTGTTTGTTTCTTGTTGGTATTTTTAAGGAAAACTTGGGACAAGCTAAAATGCAATGATTTTGCTTCCAGGCTAGAAAAGAAATTGTCAAGATTCATACTGGTGACTGGACCCCTCAGCCACCGGACATGTTGCTTGATGAACTAGCTGAGAAATGCATTGGTAAGACTGAAACAGAAACGGATTCTTGCTTGTGACCAAGTTGTAAAGAACCTTAGCTTGTAGCAGGCAGTACCCATGCTCTTGTGCCTTGCTGCACAACTAGTCAACGAGGCAGCTGGCACGCCTTCATAGCAATCTGTGTGAGATGCTTTCATCTATTTACTCTTTGTTGTCGTTCCTTTTGTTGTCTAAGAACGTTAAATGGTTCTGGGGCATCTTCCTCAAGAGTATAGTTTTTGATGAGGAGTCTGCTTCAGCTGCATAAGCGCAGGATATCAGGCAGTGAGCAACATGAAACATCCCTGCAGAGTGGTATAAATGGCTCAGGATTCAAATTAGGATTAAATAAAAAAATAGGATTTATTAAAAGAATATAAAAGAATAGAGGTAAGCAAACAGTGCTGGGTGCACTGAGAGTCTCCGCTCCACCAGGGCACACACCAGTTACATCAAGCAGCTGATTTTTATGCTCCTAGACTAATACATATTCACTACTACTTCCAAAAAAAATAGATTATTATAATTAGCCTCCGGGGTCCGGTCCCTCCTACTGGAGCATGCGCATCAGTCTCCTCTGGGGGTCTCTAGGGGTCTTTCATGCCGAAGGCTCGTAGTCTTCCTCTCCAAGTCCTTCCCGTTTGTACTCCTTTGGCACTGTACCAAGTTTATAGAACATTTTCTGCAGGTCTTGTCTGCCAGCCGTCCTTCAGCTTCTTTTTTCTTCCTCTTAATCTCTTGGACCCCTGGCCAGATACCAAAGGTCTGCATAGTATCCCATAACAGTCACTAGTTGTTATCAGTTGTTCTGAAACTCCCAGACATCAAACACAAACAGCTTTCTTATTGACACTTCACGAGTAATTAAAACATTCTTCCCCAGCCATTCACAGGGACAGTCACATCTATAGCAGTGTTAAGTTAATCTCGAAGAAGACAGGAAAAAAAAGGCTATAACTGTTAGAAATAGAAGTCCGGAATAACAAAAGCAAACAGGTTCATAAATTTAAGGAGTATTTTCTGAAGACTTGATAAATTGACTAGAATGAGGGGGAGACTGGGACACACTGCACCTGTGGTTCAAGAATTAAATTGCCAGTGCAGGGCCCAGAGGCAGACAGGATTCAAACAGAATTGTTCTTTATGGACACGAAATGTTAAAACATCCTTGCAGAGCGGTAGCACTTTGAATTCCCTGTTAAGCTGTTTGGTTTTGGCATTACAAATTCTTTAAATGTTGCATGTTGTAAACCTGGGCCTTGACTGATGTAACGTTTGATTTTTGTTTGTTAGGAGACTGTGGTGCAGATATCAAATCCCTCTGTACTGAAGCTGCGCTGTGCTCTCTACGCCGATGCTATCCTCAGATTTATGCAAGTAGGGAGAAGTTGCTACTAGACGTTAATTCTATTAAAATAAAAGCAAAGGACTTTTTCATGGCTATGAAGAAGGTTGTTCCAGCTTCAAACAGGATCAAGGCTTCACCCGTACAAGCACTATCACCCATTTTCAAGCCACTTTTTCAAAGATCAGTAGAGAATATTTTACAAGTTATGCAGAAGATCTTCCCGCATGCACAGCTTGCACTAAAGGAGGACCGACAGCAAGGTATAACCACAGCATCCACTTCTTTATAATTCTGCTAAAGCAAAAACTTGTGGTTTGTGCAATCAACTTATAGCTTTCAGACATAATGGTGGTAGAATTTTATTATTTGCATGTGCATGTCTTTTTTTTTGGGCAAGTCTGGAATACAACACATAGGTTTTATTGTGGATTCGAAACTGAAATGCCAAATGGAAGCTCTGAATGATCAATACACAGTAAAGGAAGATGCGTTCTCTACTGAAGCATCCTGCTTCTGACGGCAGCTAAGATAATTAGCATTTGTAGAGGTTGACTTGAGGTTTGAAGTATAAGGCACCTATTTTTCTTTAAAAAATCAAAACTCAGATCTTTGGAGGGGAAGCATTTCTAGGTCAATGTTTCTAATTCCTTTCTGAAGAATGTCAGGACCAGGATACAAGTATACCTGGTCTAAGCTAAATATTGTTTTAGCTATCGTCATTTTTAACCAGTCTCCTAATTTAAATGTTTGTGGATCGTACTATACACGTGAGATCAATTAGCATTGATATTTACTAGATGAATGGAATTCTGTGGCCATCACATCCTTTATCCCCATGCTTTCATTGTGGGAACCTCCTCCAGAAAGAAATGGTCTTGTTTTTTTTTTTTTTGTTTTTTTTTTTTTTTAGCTATTTAGCAACTGCAGAAATTGTTCGTAATCTCCTTTATTCTAAGGGGGAGAAAAAAATCACCAAGAGTAGCGTACCTTACACGTACACATCAGTGGGACTTAGTACAGCTTTGTAGGACCTTGTGCCATCTCCTTAGATCTGTGGTGGGCTGAACTCTAGGAAGTAGATTTCAGTGTGTGCTCTCAAATGAAGAAAGGGTTTTGGCACTGATTTAGAAGCTGTATTAATGGAAGAGAAAGAGACAAAGGCTATTCAGGAAAGTTAACAAACCTCTTTTGCCTTTCAGAGCATTCCAATCCTATTTTACAAGATGATATGTTTGACAGTGATGACGATGCATGCTTGGTTTCTGGAGATGAATTAAAAGATGGAATGCCTAACGGACCAGAGAAAAAATGCCTCTGTTTCAGCAGGTAAAGAAAGATAGATCCCTGTTATGTTTAAATTCTCAGGTCTGCTGAGTCTTTGTAAACAGTTCCAGCTGTTAAAAGTGCAAGGGGTGGTAGACGAAGGGGCAACATCAAGTTTGTGTGTTGAAGGGGTGCTTGGTATTCACAAGAAGAAAGGGTGGAGGGACTAAAGTTGTAATGAAGTTGCTCTGAATGACCAAATTGAAAAGCCCAGGCTTCTCTTTGTAAGCCAAAGTGATCCGTAGACTACCAGAACACATTGACTTAATCCATGGCATTCTTTGAAAGACTCAAGACCACATAAATGAGCTGTCTGTCCTTGTAGCTAAAAATACCCCAACTTCGTGGGTTTGTGTTGCTACCTTTTGCCCTTCTGTTTTCCAGGATTGTTAAACCAGTAGTGAATTATGTAGCAGAAAGAAAACTGAGAAATGGCTTGTTAAAACACCTTGAGAAAAAATTGAATGGTGTCTTTATTTGTTAAGCCACCAAGTTGTGTTAATCTTGTGATATTTTAGTATGGAAGTCATGCAAGCCCACAGTTGGAAAGTTAGATCATGTTGTCACAGCTGGATCAGTTATTTTTCTCCGTTTCTATTGCTGTGCTGTCCAGAAGATTTTCTGTGCTTTAGAGCAAGGCTAAGTCTCTAGCATCTTTGATTTAAGCCAGCAGAGGTACAGCCTGATTGTAGTGGGGAAACAAATGCTCCTCACCAATTTATTTTTAAATAAAAATAAATTTATAATAAAGTAAATAATAAATATATAATAAATAATAAATTTATAATAAAGTAAAGCAAGATTGCAGGGATATTAATTTGCAGTCTTGGTTTACTAAAGAATAGGAAACACAAGGGAAGAAGATGAAACAATTGGAATGAGTGAATAACTTAACTGGAAATCTTACATGTATTTAATGTACCGCTGCCATTTGGATTATTTGGGGAGGGAAAAGAAAGTCTATAGGAAAATTACTTGGAACATCTGTGTGTCTATTCAGCACCTCATTTATAAGCTTGTTTTCTTAACTCTTGTTCTAGGAGTGCTTTCTGCGAACCAACATCATGCCAGCCCCGTCTGCTAATAGCAGGAAAAGAAGGGTACGGCCAGGTTTCTTACGTGGCACCCGTGGTGTTGCACGCTTTGGAGAAGTTTCCCGTTCACACCCTGGACCTTTCTGTTCTGCTTACAAACGTTGCATCGCCAGAAGAAATCTGCGGACAGGTACCTTTTTTTCTTTTTCTTCTCATCGGATTCACTGACTGTATGTAAAGGATCAATCGAGTTGCAAGTAAGGTGAGCAAAATTAATTGGTAATGGAGGTGGCCTTGTTTTAATGTGCTGGGATGTTTGCTTCTGTCTGAAAATGCCCTTTTCTTTTAGACAGCACCACAAACAATCTGGATGTTGTACATGTCCACATTTTCCATACCCAATTTTACAGTGAGGCTGTTGCTAGCAGCTCAGGAAGCTGGGCGGTGTTGCTAACGAACATCTCTTTGTGGAAAGAAATGCTGCTCATGTCACTGGGATCCAGAAAGTAGTTCTCATTGCCTCCTAAGACTGTGTGCTCCCAGTAGATGGCTCTGTATCACACTGCATGTCGGCTACTTTTTGTAGGCTTCTTCTAAATTATATTAGTAAGGCAACCAAGGTTTGGGGCTTGTGGAGGAATGGTTAAGTGAAGTAGGTCATGTGAATGTTGAGCAGCTAGGAGGTCGCGAGCTAACAAAGTATCGAACACAGCTCATATGAGCCTGAGAAAGTACGTAAATGCGGCCTGGGAAGGAATGTACGTTCTGGGAGGTTTCAGGGAGGTTTCAGGGAGGTTTCAGGTACAAGGACATGATATCTGTTGCTGGTCTGGGAAAGTACTAACTGCGTTATTTTGGTTGATGGGAGTGAGAAACTAGCTAATAAAATAGAGAAATGTACTAACCAATCATGAGCTTAGCTTTTCCAATATGTATGAGCTAATTATATTGAATTAGATAAAAGACGACTGAGCTATCCAATAAATCGAAGTTCACTGATCACTCATATTGAGCGTCTGTGTCTTCCTTCCGTCGACAACAAATGTCCTCGCAACAGGGGCTTCTGTTTATTTTGTTTTCGCACGGACATACACAACTTGTGCTGTTGCAGTATGTGCAATAAAAGCATTAACATTCAGAAAACACTTCATTTGCACGGTGATGTGGTTTTAACTAGAAAAAATGACCAGATTTGGTGTTTTCACTTTTAGGCAGGAAATCCATTGTCTTGTTTGGCATCACTACCTTAAAATATTTTTACCTTTAGTGGAAACGTTTGAGAGCCATACAAGTAAGGACAGACATGTTACACGACTGAATACTGATGTGTCCCTTAAGCGGGACATTTCCTTTCTTTGTTATGCGATGATTGTGACTGTGGCCATATAGCTACGGTGTCTAGCCACTGCCTGAATATATCCTTCCCATCTTCTGACTAGAGTTGTCCGAATACTGATAATCTGAAAGGGTGCACAGAGAAATTCCTTATGTGAAAGGATGCTTGCCACTCTGTTCACGTAGTTTCATTTCATGGGGCAGTCAGATGGCTATGTAGCTATGTATTAACAGGCTATTGTACGTGTTTTAGTTTTCTTACCCAAGCTTTCCTTTTCACTAGCTGATCCGAAATGCTCAGAAGACAGCACCAAGCACAATTTATGTCCTAGATATCCATTTATGGTGGGACAACGCTGGACCTGCCTTGAAACTTACTTTTCTAACTCTACTACGTAACATTCCAGCATTTTTGCCAGTTTTGCTGCTTGCTCCGTCTGATGTACGTCACTCAGATCTCCCAGAAGAGGTATTTGTCAATACTTTCCTTACTATTTCTTCAGTGTCTTGTAATTTATGAATGCTTTCAGCATCAAAATGCTGTGCTTTCTTAAATGCATGCTGTTATTACTCAGGCACCCTAACAAATCACTTAAAATTTGCTTAGAGAAAAAGAATACTGTGAAAGCATCTGCTTAAGGTTTTTTCTGAGTCAAGCAAGTGACTTTCACCCCCTTCTCACACATGCAAAGAATAAATTAATACAATAATTCTGGTGGCTACAAAGTGGTTCAGTCAAGAATATGCAGTGCTTGAAATGACAAGAGGATGTTTTTACTGAAGAGATTTCTTCTGACAGTCTGCCATTCCATGCTATGTTGGGTAAACTGCTAATAATGCAATTTAGTAGAGAATTGAAACACTTTGATTATAACATAAATAAATAAATCAGTTTCTTTCTTCATAGAGGCCAAAGCTTTCCAAGCTGGAAAGCTGAGTTCCAATTTCTGCTAAAGTAACTTTGGAATCGAATTCTAGTTGTATTCCTAAATAAACTGTAGTAAAAGTAGGTGCAGAACTTCATTGACTTCTGAGAGTTTACATTAAGGGAAGGTGCCCAAAACAGGACCACGCTGTTGTCATTCTGATGATTTGGTCTCAGTCATTGGGGGAAGAGAACGGGTCTTACCTAGACGTGTTTATTATCAACTGCTTTGAAAGTGCTTGAGTTCCCACAGAAGTTTTTGTACAGGCTGTAAATTCCTTCTAAAATAAGTAGTGAAATTCCTCACCTACCTTTTAATACTAGAACTTGAAAATGGAGGAAGACGTAGAGGTACTAGCTACTTCAGACACCTTTTGGTAGAGAAATAAAAACTCAGCAAAAAGCCCTCACTTGTCTGCTGAAGCCTTTCTCTTCCCTCGATAGCCATAAAGGTTCTAAGTAAAGGCTGCAGCAAGGCAAGTAAATACAAAGGAAGCGCTGTTGGATGTGGTGAAAGCCATTACTTTACCAGTGTACCGTACAATCCCTTCAGCGAGCTTTAATTCTACAGGTGATTCTTAAAGGTGATATTTGAATTTGCCGTGCCAGCCTGTGAAAATGTAGCCTTTTAAGGCCAGGATGATAACTTTTTTCAGTTTGTGTTCTTCAGGTTATTCTTAATTTGAAAAGGTACTCGTCTTTTTGGAATAGAAGATGAGTTTTTTGTGGCCTTAAATCTGAAATGTCTCTCCTCCTTCTGCTTTAGATGCAAAAATTATTTAATACGGAATTTGGAGAAGTGTGCAATATTGAGTTGCCTGGTAGGGCAGAGAGAGCAGCCTTTTTTTGAGGACCTAATTCTAAATGAAGTGGCTAAGCCTCCTGTAAAGAAAAGAGGTGAGGAGGATATGAGAAGTACATCTAAAACTTTCCTATCGAAGTTACTAGCTCTTTGGGCTTTGCTTTGGTGGTCATTTTCTGTCAGTAATTTGTCATATGCTTGTATTTGAGTACTGTAAATTGGCTAATTTTTCCTGATGAATTGAAGTTGACATTGGAAGTCGTGCCTGTAGCACCACCAGCTGAGCCTCAGAAGCCACAAGAGTGATCCCCACAAAAGTAAGGATGCTGGAGGAGGAAGAGGAGGATACCTTGTGTGACCTTAGAATTTTCTTGAGGGACGTTACTCGCAGACTTGCCACTGACAGACGTTTCAGGGAATTTGCAAAGCCCGTTGACCCACAGAAGGTAAAGTAGTGCTGATCTGTGTGTGTCTGTAACTTGTCAGTGTTCGTATTTCTCAGCGTTTTGGGGAAGGTTCAACTTTGTTTTTAGGGCTGCACTGTAAGGATTTTGCAAGAAGCAGAGGCAGTGCTTTTACTTCTGCTGACTCTCAAATGTCTCTTATGGGATTATTCGCTGAAAGCCCTGGTTTCATTCTAAAAAGCCAGTCCAAATGCCAACACAGTTTGCTCGTGAAAAGGCTTTGATATGTAGGCGTGTCACAGCACTGAAAAGCACAGAGATCTTTCCTTATAATTACAAACAGTATTTACAGGACTACTTGAGTGAAGTCTGAAGCCCTTTCTTGGACTGTCAGTTCCTGTGGGAACAGGAATAGGAGCAGCAGTTTGTAAAAATAAGTTTTGAGATCCTGTTCTCTGTTTCATCTGGAACTCCTCAACAGGAATCAACCATAAGTGCAGTGTGTTTTTTTTTTCCTCCAATTGGCTGCTTAGATGCCTTTTTCTCCTTAATTTATGAGATAAGCCTAAACTAGGGGCGTATATTTCAAAGACAGATGTAACTTGAATATACCTGGGGATCAGCAAAGTCCTCTTCTTGTGGGCATCCACAGTCTTTTCTTCCCCTTTTCTCCTAGGTTCTTGAGCTGTGAAAAATCTAGACAGATACATATGTCCTCATCTGAACTGGTCATTAGGCTCCTCTTCTGGTCTGAGGGAAGAAATGAGCACCTCAGGGCCCAGTTATCTCATTCTAAAGTAGATGCCTGCAATAGGTACTTCACAGGTGCAATTCATGCACCTTTTCCTCAATGTCGACAACAAAGAGAATGCCGGATGGCTTGCTCAGCTTTCACTGTTGTGATTTTCTGAAGCAAAGTGAAATGAATCTCCCACCCTCAGTGTTTCTTCTCTACCATGCACGTGCTTCTGACCTCCCTACTTCTTGTTGTCCTCTCGTGGCCGCTCTAATGAAAAATGAAAGAGCCCTTCCATTTTTGAGAAGCAAACTGGTTAATTTCAGCATCTTCTGATGCATCGCAAATGTTCAGAGTTTTTAGGAAGTCATTTATTTAAAGTCTTCAGAATAATTTTGGTAGACAGTGTGCAAGGTTAAGAAAACCTCTGAATGCTTGTATTTGATCTGCAGGTACCTGACTATGCCACAAGGATTAAAGAGCCGATGGATCTTTCAACAGTTCTGACTCAAATTGACTCGCGCCAGTACCTCGCTGCCGGAGACTAGCTGAAGGACATCGATCTAATGTGTAACAATGCCTTAGAGTACTACCTGGATTAAAGATCTACAGGTGAGGATGTGCTTTTTAGCCCTAGTTTAAAAAATCTGTCGAACGTATAGATGGATAAATGCTGTGTGCGGACAATAGACTTCGGATGGATTAGATGATTTTGGACATCCACAGAGACCATCTCTTACCACATTGTAAATATTTTATCATTTTGCTACTTGGGCATGGAATTGTGATATAAGTGTTCCCAAGGAACTTGTGCTTTTGTTTTAATTAACTTCGATGTTGTTATGCTGAAAATATTCACTGAGGGAACATTTCGGAACCAACCTATGAAGAAAGCAATTTTTTTCTGTGATCAAAACAGTTTCATTGGTTGGTAGACAACATTCAGTTAAAGTGTGTAAAATTTCAGATCGTCACAGCGCCTATGTTTTGCAAGACACTGCATATTCAATGGTGAAGAACGAAATGGATACAGAGTTTGGACGACTTTGTGAACAAATTAAAGAATCTCGTGAGAAAAGAGGTACGTGCTTTAACGCTAAGGATTTGAAGACTTGTCTCTGCATTTGTAACTGAAAATGCACGACGAAGATCTTTGGTATCTATTCTTTCTTGCAAGGTCGCACCTCTGCAGCGTGTGCTCCATGCGACAACTCCAAGTCACCACAGCAGAACCCTGCTACTGAAGACGAGAAACCAGATGAAGAGAGTAATGAAAATGAGGAGATGCCAGCGGCACCTGTAGATGCCAGTACACCCATTTCTAATGGCAAGTTGCATTTTATTCAGCTGCTCTTGTCGTTCATACCTTCTCTGTTCTTGAGGCGCAACAGGTGTCTCTGATGCCTGGCTCTTTATGGCAGAGGTAGTTTGTTTTCAAATTGACTTCCAAATGGGAGAGAGAAATCCAGAGGTCATTCATTCAATATAGCGATGAATTAAAGTTCAAAGAAAGTTGGTTCATTTGATGTACTCTTACTGGAACTTCATTTTGTAAACAGAACGACCCCCCACTCAAGGATATGACAGCTTCCCTCCCGTACTAAAAATGATAGTACTCACCCTTGTAGGAGCAGCAATGTGAAGAAGGTCAAGGGCAGTAAGAAGGGTTCGAAGCTTTGATATAACAAGCCTTACACTTTTGTTGACAGAGCTCCTAATAAGGATCTTTAGCAAGGTCTGGAGATGGGAGAAAAACTCAAACTAGATTTTAATTCTAGGATGTATAATGTCAAGCTTGACTGTTCCTCTGAACAGTCAATTGAATTTAAATTTTTTTAATTTAAATTAATTAGTTTAGTTTTTTTAATTTAAATTCAATTGAATTTAAAGTTTTGAATTTAAATTCCAATTGAATTTATTGAAAAAAATTCCAAATGAATTTAAAGGTTTTTTTGTTGTTGTTTTTCACGAAACACTAATTTTATGTAAAAGGTTTTGCTGCAATATCTTTTTGCCAAGGATATTAAGCTTAAGTTATCCACAAGAAAACGGTGGGGAGAGGGAAGCTTTAGTTTTGAAAGCTTTTTTTTTTTTTCTCTCCAGGTTTTTCTTGAGCACAGCAGCGTTTCAGTGTCTGCCTGCCATTAGTTGCCCCACTACCAAGTCAGGAGGGTCAATTAAACTTGCGTGAGGCAGAATTTCTTTATCTGAATCTACGTGGTTCACATAAATATATTCTTGTTTCCTTCTTTCCCTAGGATTATTCTTCTCCCAGTATTGAATGTTTCAACGGACACCGTTTAAGATCAATGAGCAAAAGCATCCTGTGGTGTTCAGTCTCCAGCTTTGAAGAAAGTATGGCGATACTGAGGGGAAATGTCAAGAGAAGATGCTTTTCAAGGTACTGTATTTCTATATGTTCAATCTCTGTTCGATTTGTAGATTGAAAAGCAAGAGAGAAAGCATGTGCAGTGAGTTGTGGCCTGATAAACCTCCGGCTAAAATCAGCAGAGGCCTATGAGCATGCTGATGGCGTACCAGTACCTTAAAACTAGCATCCCTCTTCTCAGTGAAAGTCTTCTGCTTTTCTAAAAAAACCTGTTTTTTTTCCCAACCCCTTTGAGGTGTTGTTGTGGTTTAACCCGGCCGGCAGCTAAACACCACACAGCCCTTCTGCAACCCTCCCACCTCCCTCTCTGGGATGGGGGAGAGAAACGGGACAGTGAAGCCCGCGAGTTGAGATAAAGACAGTTTATTAAGACAGGAAAATAATAATGATGATGATGATGATGATGATAGTACTGCTACTAGTAATGTGTACAAAACAAGTGATGTACAATGCAGTTGCTCACTACCCGCTGACCAGTGCCCAGCGTAACCCCTAGCAGCCCGGCTGCCCCGCCCTATCCATGGTGCAGCGTGTTGCCATAAGGCATAGAATTCTTTGGCCAGTTGGGGTCGGCCATCCTGAGTCTGTCCCCTTGCAGCTGTTGCTGTGCGCCGATTCTGATCGCCAGTAGGACAGTGAGACACCGAAAGGTCCTTGGCTTGTTGTAAGTACTGCTCTGCAGCAATTGAAACATCGGGGTGGTATCAGCACTCTTCTAAACATCCTTTCACACATCCTCAGCCAAAACATAGCAACCTACCCGCTACTAGGAGGAGAACTAACTCTGTCCTAACTGAAACCAGGACATGTATCTTTTCCACTTGGGTGCTATTGCTCATAATTTTGAGAATTCAACATGAGCAAGCTAGGAAATGTGGGTACATACAGAACCGCGTGTATATGGCACGCAACAGACTTGGGATGTGGATCCTGCGTGAGGCCTACAGGCTTCTCTTTGTATACCATGGAGCACTGGCTTGTAAACATGGTGAAATTTCCCATCCTTGATGGGTCTAATACAACAAGTCTTTTCTCCCTTCTCTGCCCTGTCCTCTTTCTTAATGTAGGCAGTTGAGAAAGCCAAAATTGGAACGAAAAAAAGAATATAGCACAGGTAAGTGGCTGTAAGCCCCCGGGATACCTATTTACGCTGGTTACTGAAGAGGATGGCACTTGGTCACTCCATGGCTTTCATTTGGCCCCAAAGCCTTCTGTAGTCAGCTGAATTCACTCCTCAGTGACTTTTCTGTGAAGAGAGGTAGGTGCAAATAGGAGATTTTATGAATTCCTTGGGGAGGGAGCAGTGTGAATTGCAGCTTGGTAGGCACAAAGCAAACTGTTCTAATTGTGCAAAGTAAATCGATACTTGATAAGTTCAAACTTAGTTTTATAGCTGGCAAGCACAAAAGTAAACCTTAGCTGTGATCCTAGCAGCACAGTGGTGTAGCTCTTCCCTTCCCCTTGTCCTCTTGGCTCTTTTAATGAGAGTGCAAGCAACCAACCTGTGCCAAAGGGTGCTGTATGGCAAACAATGGGCAGGCTTTTTTCTAAAAAGCACGAGTTTGAGTTATGTGGTGTTTGGGTGTTTCTCTTGAAACGATTCTTCCCTCCTTGAGCTGTTAGATCCTAATGCAGGAAATGGAAGTGCTGCATGCATAAACAGAGTAATCAAACATACACCTCTTAGGAAGAGGCTTGCAATGTCCTAGTGTTTGTTTTGAGCACTGTTAGATACAGTTTGACATGAATGGAGTGAAAACACCTTAGAGAAAGGTGTTGATTGTTCTCACTTTTCCAAGACAGAAATAAGTGGAGTAGATTTCCCTCCTGCATGGAACAAAAGTTGCACGTTTGTTTTTGTCTGGCTAGCTTTCAGTCTCTTTAAAAATTTCCCTACAGGTCCCAGTTTTAAGTAGACAGTTTAAACGTGCAGAGCGATAAAGAAGTGGAATGCAGTGGTTGTGACACCAACTTCTGACCTGAAATGTAAAGAAAACTCAATCCACTTCAGGGTGCCTTTTTTGTCTGTCTGTTTCCATTTTACAAGAGCAACGGTGAAATAAGGAGAATCCCATCTTCACTGTTTCAAAATCCTTTGTTTCTGCGTTTCAGTCACCAGAACATTGAGGAGTAGAGCTGGTGCAAAAACTGTGAGACGAGTCCACGGAGAAAACAGGGACTTGGAGCTGCGCCGCAGCTGTAGAGTCGGACACAGTCGGTACTCGACTACTAACTCGTCCATTCTATTTGACAAACTTATGACAAAGTAAGTCATCTTTTCTTGCAGACCTCTTAGAATGATCTTTCTTAGCAAGCCTTTGCACTATGGCATGATGTTGGCCTCGACTTGCTCTTTATTTTGACAGCAAAGAGGTATGGCTGCTCCTGGCATTGAGAGTTCAATTCGTTGAGTTTTCCCCATTTGGCAGTTTTCTTAGCATCAGAAGTGCCTTCATTTTTAATGAACTTTTTGTTCCATACTCACAAAAGTGAATGTAATGCTAGGTTAAGAAACTGAGGATGGTTTGATACAGTCAAAGTAAATTAGTCCTAGCGATTCTGCATTTCTGTCCATGGTTTATTTCTGTCTCTGAAGCCAAAATTGTTTTCTGCTTCAGAATTTGCTTTCCTTTCATTTCATCATTTTCTACAATACGAAACTTAGATTCCCACGTAGCGAAGAACAAACAGCCTTTCCTCGGTTAACAAAAACGGACTTAATGCTACTGTGCAGAGCAACTTAAGTAGGATTAAAAGTTGACATAATTTTTGTATAACATCTTACTAGGATGTCAGAATTCTTATTTTCCTCCTGCATTTAAATATATATATATTTTAAATGTGCTCAGTAAGAGGGGAAAATAAACCTGAAAACAGCGTATGTTTGCAAATCCTCAAAAGCTTGTTCTTAAATCTCTATCAAAAATAAAGATTTGACCTAATTTTTTGGTAAAGCCTAAAATCTTGGCTAAGTGTCAATGACTTTTGCTTTGTGCATACTACATTAAAATCTCTTATTGATTATGTGTGCTGTTTTATTTTTTTCATACATGCCGAACTTTGCTCTTACATGTCAACTTTGTATCTTAGTACTGCGGAAGTTGTGCTACAAAAAATGGATGAAATGGAGCAGATGCGTAGATGTTGGGAAGATGTTGAGGTACAAATGACAGAGCAAATACTCCGTCAGGTTGCCATTTTTGTAGAGTATTTCCCGTAGGGAAGTAACTTCGTTGTAATTTTAATTGAATTGAAATAACTTCCTTCCAAAGAATAGTGTGGTCTAAACTACCATTTGGTCTTGCTCTCTGGTTATATCTTCATGTCTTACTGATACGGTTGTGCTTCAGATATCTTTTCAGAGTGGAGGAAGCATCTTCTGCAGAAGATGTGGGATAACGGGGAGATGCTGAAATGCATGTCTTGCACTCCAGTTTCTGAATTGCCTTCTGCTTTTTGAATGGACACTGTTTACAAGCAGCTGTTTCGGACTTGTGTTTTTACTCCAAATGTTACTAAAAGCTCTGCCTGGGGAACTGAATATGCAAACAGACTGGTGCTTTCCATCAGCTTGGCAGTTTAAGCTGTTTAGCTTTTTGTCCTTAACTCCTAGATCCTATTTCTCGTCATGCTCAGGAACGCACTTACTTGGAAAGCTTAACAAAAGGCAGTGCATAGCTTCCTGTGTTGGTCACTCGCTCGAATTTTGATTCCTGTTAACGTTTTTTTTCCTGAGAGCTCACAAAGAATCTCCAGTATCATGTAGCTTTAATCATCTGTTACAGGCAAATGGAGCTGTTTTCTTTCATTGAGCTAACTTGCATTGTAGAATTTTTCCTTGGTTGCAAACTTCTCCCAGAATTTTCAGGAACTTGAAGCCTTTCAAATTTCCAGCTGAATGAACTGATGGCTACTTTATGTATATTTGTTCGTGTGCTGGCCTTGCCTGAGAGCTTAAATAAACCCCTGTCTCTAGAGGAACCCCTGTTAAAGTTGTGTGCAGCAATCATACTTCCTCTGTCTTAGTTTTGCTCTATTAAAGGAAACTATTTTGGTAAATTACTGTTCTTTTGAATGATAGGCACATCATTTGAAAACTTCCCGATAACCTACTTTCATAGCTTTTTGTTTAGCTCTGAATTCCCTTTTTTTTTCTCTCAAATCACAGAATGGTTGAGGTTAGAAGGGGCCTCTGGAGGTCACCTGGTCCAACCCTCCCCTGCTCAAGCAGGGACACCTAAAGCTGGTTGCCCAGGGCTGTGAAATGAATCCAGAATTGTCCACAGTACTTTTTATTAGCATCTCTCACACGCCTGTATGATTTCTTTTGGTATGTCTGCTAGAAAGGTAGTTCTTTTTCCTTGGTTCTGTCACGCTGTAGGTTATTAACCTCTGATTAACTAATGCACTCAGTTTTGTATCTGGACAAGTATTTAACCACTGCATGTACTGAGCCCTGGTTTAGAGCAGAAATTCTTGTTACTGATTGTGGGTGCACGCAATCATATTCCCATTCTCTCCTCCTGTGCAATAATTTATTTTGTGTGTGTATACGGGGTGCCTCGATAATGTTGCTGTGTAAGCATCAAGAGACAGACGTGTCTGTCAGTGGATGTACGTGTATGCACGTCTGTTTTTCTGCACGTTTGTGACCGATCTTTCTTGCTGCTTGGAATTAGGAGAACCTTGATATCTTGGCCTGTGTGAAGTCGGACTTTGAAAGAACTGGACCTGGCAGTCCAGATGAGATTGGTGAGTTCTGGTTTTAAGTTTTCTTTACTCTGTTCTAACCAAAAGCCTTGTCTTAAACAATTGAAACAAGCTAATCTACTGGGTATTTGTCTTCTGTAACAATTCTGTGTTGCTATTGACCTCACAAGCCTTAGTATGAGCTCTAGGGCTGTACTGTAGTGAGCTCAGAACAGGTGAAAAAAAAAAAAATACAGCGCTTTTCCAAACTGCTTACAAGATAAAAGGCAACAGATGGTTGTAGACAGGTGGGAATGGAAAGAAATGGACAGCATTACTCAGCATGCGAAACGGCGATACTGCTACAGCAGGAGCAGGACAGTTTTCATGGTTCTGAGCAGCACAGCAAGAATTTTCAGGAAGCAAGATAGATAGGCTGCCAGATGTGTATGAAAAGCTCCTCCCAAGCGTGAAGCTCAGCAGGAGGGAAGATAGCGTTGTGCATTTCTGTGTTTAGGAGGCAGTCACCATAAGCTGCTGTCAGGGCCTGTAATTAGGAGCTGTCATCTGGGTACTCAGTGACTTATGGAATGAGGTTAAGCCACGAAAGACAGTATGAACTTGGAAGTGATGGGAAAACTTACAGTTTTTAAGAAGAATGTTAGTTGTGATTAAGGCAGTAAATTAGATCATCCTCGTAGGAGCTTTCTAAACAGATCAGAAGAGGGCAAGAGTGTACTTAAGGACCGAAAAGGGTGTTGCAGTAGATAGCTGATGAGTTAGATTATGTGATAGAGCTCAGCTGCACACCTGCAAAGGAGCTCAGAGAGACAGTGAGAGGAGGCTGAGCCCCAGAAAATACTTTGCTCCTCCCTTCAGAGGCCCAGAGGAGCAGAGAGATGCACAGTGGCAGGTGGGAACCCGAGGGAAGTTCTTCAGAGGAAGAATGGCTGGGCCATGGACTAGTAAGGGAGAGGCAGAGTTGACTCCTTTGGAGGTTTAGTTAGGAAAACATTAGCTCAAAGTCTTAATAAGAGTAGCTTGAATACAAGGCGGGCGCCAGTCTAGAGGGAGAAGCTTGGTTAAAGTATGTGGCTTTCAGGGAGCTGCGCAGTAGAGACTTGTAGAGAGGAATTTTAAATAGCACGTTGAATGGGAAATGAGCCCGGGGCAATTAATTGATGATCAAAATGCAAACTACAATTTTAAATCAGGAAAGAGCTAGACTATACTTTTATAATGAAAAATACGCCAGAAAAGAGTGAGGAAAGTGTCAGTGTTGTTATAAAGGAAGTTACTGGAACAAAGGAAAGGGTTAGAGGAGCAATAAAGCAGAGAAATTCATGCTTTTGTGATAGAAGTGTTGGAACACCAAGGACTGGAGATGGTAGTGATCACAAACTCATTTCCTGATCGCTCAGTTTTCCGTGTGCTGTCTGTATACCCCATGGCACCTACCTCGCATTCAGAAAGCAATGCAACCTTTGGGGTTAAAAAATAAAAACCAGAGAGGGCAGTGCTTTCCAAGAAAAAAAGATAAGTCCTTGTGGCAAACAGGTAGGTGAACGGAGTATGTACGTTCCTTCCTCGGTGTCCTGCTGTTAACGTGAGAGGATATTCACCAGAACCCAGTAGATAATTGCACTCTGGTTCTTGCGTTTTTTACCATCTTTCATGAAACAACTTCAGGTTACTTGACAGAAGCTAATGGCCTAAGCTTATGTGCATTTGGCATTGTTTTCTCATTGGTGAGCTTCAAGCCTGTGTCTGGCCCATTATTGCTCACAGAATTTGTGGCAGAGCTAGACTTGGACTTAGATTACTATGCTTAGTCTTAGCATTGCAGATTATTAAAACCCTTTCCATTAAATACTTTCTCAAACTAAGAAGTGACTTTCTGAAATAGCTGTTTTCAGAAGATCTGCATCTTAGCTAAGCAATATGACAGAATTTTGCCTGTTGTTAAACACTGAGGCTGACGACAAGTCCATCAGCAGTTTCAGAGAGCACAGAACAATGTCCAGATGCATGCTCATCTGCTAGGATTTGTGATTTCTGAAACGTGACTTGCATAAATTCATCTTAAGGTTTTGCAGGATCCACTGTGTCATTAAAATAATGCTAATACTAAAACTTACAGGCATCTGTGTAATGCATTTTGGATTTCATATAATTTGCAAAAGTACTTAACGATTCGGTGTCATTTTGTGGTACAGTACAAACATCAAGAGGAAGTGAGAACAAAGAAAATGGTGGTGAAGATGTTCCAAGGCGTTACAACCTTCGACAGAGTAAACCTGTTGACCGCTACCAAGCTCCTATGGAAAGTAGGTTGAACGCACAGTTTCTCTTAAAACCTTATTTCTTGCACATAAGTGAGATAGAATTTTTGAATGCAAAGACGTGTTTGCGCACACAGTTCTATTTCAGTTCTGTACCTTCATTCTGCACATGAACTTCCCTGTTTTTATCAGACACGTGTGTCCTGTGCACATTGTATTTCTTTGCTGTTTGGCGTACTTAGTGCTATGTATCCTTGCTATAACAGTAATTAATCACACTTAATGGTCTTGCTCTTGTGATTTTCAGTTCACCTTTAAACAGGACGTAGTTTTCCACTTGTACCATGCACTGATGAAAAGCAAAAACAGTTAAAAATTCTTCTGGAATTAGGGATGAGTGAAACACGTGGCGTTTTCTTTATCTTTTGATATCCTCCTCTCTTAAATGTATCTGTATCATTATTCTAAATTCTTTCCTTTCAGTAAGACAAAGAGATCGAGAGAGGACTAACTCGGGCCAGCCGCGTTCTGTCAGACAGAAAGAGTCACTTGAAAATGCTGGGTCACAAAAATATAGAAGACGTGCCAGGTTGGTGTATGGCTAGTGATAGCTCTTACTTATCCGTAGAGCTGTCAGTCTCCTTACTGCATAATGCTTCAAAGGGTTTTCAGTTTAGTGGTAATTACAGAGTAAGTTTATGATCGGTACTTTGGTAGTCTGAGGATAGAGAGGAAAGAACTATTTGGAGGGGAGGAGGTGGATACTTTTAAGTTGGTTTCTTCTTTAAATCCAATATTTGTGGGTCGCTGATAAGATGATTATGGAGGTAGTGTCTGAGTTTCTGTAACTGAAATTCTTTGGTTCTGGAACTGAAGCCAGAATCCCCCCTTAAAAATCTTAGTCAGACTATTTAATCTTGAAGGATACAAAGGATTTTCTTAAAACCGAAAATAATTTTATTCAATTTAGAGGGAGAGGCTTTCTGGAAGTTTTGTTAGATTTAAAAAAAAAAAAAAAGTTATCACTCAAATACTGACTCTAGTTTCTGTTTGGAATCAACTAATGTTTCTATATGAAGTTAACCTTAAACAATAAAAGATCTAAATGAAATCATAAATTGCCTTAGTAATGATAAAGGCTTTTTGGATTCTGTAAGCAGTTAGTGCGTAGAGAATGCTGTTGATTGCCAGATATTTTGTTGAGCATTCTTGAAAGCAGACAGTTGTCACGAGGAAAATCGTGTCATGGCCTTTGAAATCAGATTCCTAAGGAGTACAGTGGACTGGAAAATAGATCTCAGAGGCAATTTGGAGATAGAATTCCCTTAATTTTTGGTGTTACTTAGTATCTGCTCTATTTTCTTTTTAACTTTCTGGTTTATATGCTTGCTTGCAGACGGAGACGTGCAGATGACATCAGTGATTCTACACCCTCTTGCTCATCTCCCTTGCTTAGCACGTGTGATACGGAGGAGGGTGGTGAGAGCAGTGAGGACGGCGAGAGCACATCTCCAAGAAGGTTGCTGTCGTTAGAGAATAGGGGAGGGATGAATCTCCTTCAAATTAATATTTAGCCATGTTTAAGTTTATCTAAATGTAACTGTGTAAGTTTATGTCAATTAATTAGGTCTTCTATATATTAATTAATGTCTTCTACATTTGCTTGGCATTATGAAAAACAAAAATCTTCGAGCTGCATCTTAAAGAAAAAGAAGCCCTATAACTTCTCCTTAATTCAAATCAGGACTTTTCGAGTGAAACGTCAGAAACGGGACCTAAAGAGAGTTCGGAGGGATCAAAAGAAAGTTGGAGGAAGTCAGGGAGATGCAATGCAAATAGATAATGCGGTAAGTGGTAAACTAATCATCGTGTCAGCGAGTGTTTCCAGTGATTCTGAAAGATCTCAGTGCGCCATCTACAACTACCTTTGTTGATGGTTTTCTCTAAAGCAACTTCAAAAATTGCCCAGAATGTTTGCGTTGTGCTGAGATAATTTCTGATGAAACCTTGATCTAGGTTGCTGCTTTCTTTAACATACAAACTCTGTTGTGTTGAATTTCTCTTTAGATTGGATTTGAGAACATGGGTGGTCTTTCGGAACACATCGCAGCTTTGAAAGAGATGGTGATTTTTCCCGTCCTGTATCCAGAAGTTTTTCAGCAGTTCAATATTCAGCCCCCAAGGTAACTCATGACAGTGATAAATCGTAAGTCAGCTGTTTTCAGGAGAAAGTTCAATTAAGGTATCAATATGCTTCCATGCTTCAACATTTTTGGCAGCGGTGAACATTTGTTTTAGTAGTAGCAAAAAGTGGTTTCTTAAAAATGGATAGAATCCAGAATATTTGTAGGTTAAAAATATAAGCAATGTCTGAAAATTGTAAGTTTTACCATCTGGTGTTTTTAAAAAGTTGGGTTAGTTGGGTTGGAGTGGTTTTGTTCTCAGTTTTATGTACAAGTCAGCTTGATTAGTCTGTAAGCAAGAAGGGATTATCTAGTGTGGAAGTCAATTGTAATATGTTGCCTGGAAGCCCAGTTGTTTTTCCTGCCTACTTTTGCTTTCTTTTTTTTTTTTTTTTTTTTTTTTTCCTCTGAGTGCTAAGGCATCGCTTTTCCTTCCGGCTTTAGGCTTCCTCACTTGCCATCAGCAATAGATGGTCTGAGAGACCAAACCCAGTAACTTAATGCTTTTGAAAGGAGCATTAAATGCTTTACTATCAGATTCTGCATATTGTGAAAGCAAGAATATGCAGTTTATTGCTGCAGAATGAACTGGTGATTCACCATTCAGCCCATTCTCAGATTCTGTGCTGAAGTTTGCCCGTTTGGCTCCTGTTTGCTGTAATCACCCTGTTTGTCAGCAGTTTTGGAAGTGTCCTTCTGGGACAGTATGCTCTCTTTTGAAGGTTTTATACGTTTGAGTTACCCCCTTATTCATTTCTTTGGGTGAAAAAAATGAATTTTCTCGTGAAACGTTGTAGAAACGCGCAACTTCTGTCTGTTCTGCCTCTACCCACACTTCAGCTATTACTGCCGTCTTGTACATGACGTGTTTTGGTTAGGAAAGACGAGTTTGTTCTAGAGACGATGGTTGTAGGAGGTACTCATCATGATGTTTTTTTTTCCTATCTGGATCTTTTTTATTGCAGAGGTTGTCTATTTTATGGCCCCCCAGGAACAGGGGAAACACTAGTTGCTCGTGCACTTGCCAGTGAATATAGTCGAAGTGACAGGAAAATATCGTTTTTTCTGAGAAATGCTTCGGACTGCATGAGAAAACACGTGGGGGAATCAGAACGCCAACTTTGTGTGTTATTTGAACAGGTAAGGTTGAAATGCACAGTGTATTCTGTCAGAGTTGAAACCATTATTTTCTGTGGTCAACGTTTTTAAGTAGCACTTGCTCTTTTTTTGTATTTTGTTATTTTTTTTTTCCCCCTGAAATGGAAATGCCAGTGTTTCTGCTGTGAATGTCAGCTGTAAGAACTACTGGAACGATTTGCTTTCTGTCACCCGGATACAGTGGGTTGACACAGACTGCTGTCTTCTGTTAGTCATGCCAGATACTCCAGTAGCTCTATCAGTAGAGGTCCTAGAGGCTAAAGTGAAAAATCTAGTTTAGATGACATTCCAACCATGATGTTTTTGTGCATTTTTCCTTTAAATAATGCTGTTTTACTCTGTGTTTTCCTGCTAGGCCTGTCAGATGCGACCTTCAATTATTTTCTTTGATGAGATAGATGGTCTCGCTCCTGTGCGCTCCAGTAAACAAGACCACATTCATAGGTATTACAGTTTTGCACCTACATAAAATCTGCTTGATCTTTGGGAAATGAAAAAAAAAAAAAAAAAAAAAGGATGATGACCTGTTTAATTTACTGTGAGCATGTTAATTTATCCTGAAAACTTGTAACTCAATGCCAAAACAGGTGATTCTAAACGATAGTAGAAACCAATTTACTAAGCCTGATATCAGCATGTGGTCTGTGTTAACTTACCTATTTTTTATGTCTTAAAATGAGTCTTGTCCTTAAAAAGCTTGTCCTTTATGACTACTCATGGAAGAAAGTCATGTGGAATGTAACAAAATTTACTGAACCAGTAAGTAAAACTTATATTTTTCTATTTGTTCCATTGTTTCAACTCTTCTGACCCTTCTGGACGGCATAGATAACAGAGGGGAGATCGTGGTAATCGGAGCTACCAACAGACTGGATTCTATAGATCCTGCTTTACGAAGACCAGGACGCTTTGGCAGACACTTCCTCTTCAACTTGCCAGATAAAGAGGTGAGAACTTAAATTCAACGTTAGTGCTACCATGGCAAAGTCCAACTTTATAGGAAAAAAAAAAAAATGACAACTTGAACAAAAGAGTGATACGTGGAGACACTGCGTTGTTCCATGGAGGACAAATCTGGTACTGGATATATATGGTCAGGATGATACCACCAAGTAGTTAGTTCTATAACCAAACCTTTCATTCCCCAAGTTGTACCTGTTTGCTTAATTATTTAGTCCACTTGGGCGCTTTCATCATGAAGTTGTGTTTTTGGTCTCAATCCTTCCCTTATGAATGAATAGGGGACGTGTTTGCATTTGATTGTGCCCCTGCTCGGTGGTAGTAGTTTGAGTCATAATTCTTTTCTTCTTTATAGTAATTGTAGCAATTGGAAGCATTGTGCCAGAAGTGCTTTCTGTGAATTTACTGACTGGAAAGCAAATGTGATGAAGTAATGAGACTGTCCCAATGAAAGCTTGCTAAGTTTTAGAGAAGTTTTTTGGACAGCAAAGAAATGTTTCTGGATAAATTTTTCATTACAGTATTTTCCTCTGGGTCCTTAGGTCTCGTAGTTTGGAAACTTGTTATTGAAGCTATAAATGCCTTTTCTTTCACTGTAGGTTCCTAGAAAAAGTTCAGTATAACAAATAAGAACTATTCAATTTCCTGGTTGACAATGCAGAGTGTATATTAAATAACTGTAAAATACTTGAAAGTTGAGCAAGTAAGAAAAGTGTATTAGTAGATGAGGGGTTTTGAGGGAGGACTGTTTTGTTTTGTGTTGTTTGTTTGTTTGCTTTTTGGTTTGTTTGTTTCTTGTTGGTATTTTTAAGGAAAACTTGGGACAAGCTAAAATGCAATGATTTTGCTTCCAGGCTAGAAAAGAAATTGTCAAGATTCATACTGGTGACTGGACCCCTCAGCCACCGGACATGTTGCTTGATGAACTAGCTGAGAAATGCATTGGTAAGACTGAAACCAAAACGGATTCTTGCTTGTGACCAAGTTGTAAAGAACCTTAGCTTGTACCAGGCAGTACCCATGCTCTTGTGCCTTGCTGCACAAGTAGTCAACGAGGCAGCTGGCACACCTTCATAGCAATCTGAGTGAGATCCTTTCATCTATTTACTCTTTGTTGTCGTTCCTCTTGTTGTCTAAGAACGTTAAATGGTTCTGGGGCATCTTCCTCAGGAGTATAGTTTTTGATGAGGAGTCTGCTTCAGCTGCATAAGCGCAGGATATCAGGCAGTGAGCAGCATGAAACTTCCCTGCAGAGCGGTAGCACTTTGAATTCCCTGTTAAGCTGTTTGGTTTTGGCATTACAAATTCTTTAAATGTTGCATGTTGTAAACCTGGGCCTTGACTGATGTAACGTTTGATTTTTGTTTGTTAGGAGACTGTGGTGCAGATATCAAATCCCTCTGTACTGAAGCTGCTCTGTGTTCTTTACGCTGATGCTATCCTCAGATTTATGCAAGTAGGGAGAAGTTGCAGCTAGATGTTAATTCTATTAAAATAAAAGCAAAGGACTTTTTCATGGCTATGAAGAAGGTTGTTCCAGCTTCAAACAGGATCGAGACTTCGCCCGTACAAGCACTCTCACCCATTTTCAAGCCACTTTTTCAAAGATCAGTAGAGAATATTTTACAAGTTGTGCAGAAGATCTTCCCGCATGCACAGCTTGCACTAAAGGAGGACCGACAGCAAGGTATAACCACAGCATCCACTTCTTTATAATTCTGCTAAAGCAAAAACTTGTGGTTTGTGCAATCAACTTATAGGTTTCAGACATAATGGTGGTAGAATTTTATTATTTGCATGTGCGTGTCTTTTTTTTGGGCAAGTCTGGAATATAACGCATAGGTTTTATTGTGGATTCGAAACTGAAATGCCAAATGGAAGCTCTGAATGACTTAATACACAGTAAAGGACGATGCGTTCTCTACTGAAGCATCCTGCTTCTGAGGGCAGCTAAGATAATTAGCATTTGTAGAGGTTGACTTGAGGTTTGAAGTATAAGGCACCTATTTTTCTTTAAAAAATCAAAACTCAGATCTTTGGAGGGGAAGCATTTCTAGGTCAATGTTTCTAATTCCTTTCTGAAGAATGTCAGAACCAGGATACAAGTATAACTGGTCTAAGCTAATTATTGTTTTAGCTATCATCATTTTTAACCAGTCTCCTAATTTAAACGTTTGTGGATCGTACTATACACGTGCACGTGAGATCAATCAGCATTGATACTTACTAGATGAATGGAATTCTGTGGCCATCACGTCCTTTATCCCCGTGCTTTCATTGTGGGAACCTCCTCCAGAAAGAAATGGTCTTGTTTGTTTCTGTTTTAGCTATTTAGCAACTGCAGAAATTGTTCGTAATCTCCTTTATTCTAAGGGGGAGAAAAAAATCACCAAGAGTAGCATACCTTATACGTACACATCAGTGGGACTTAGTAGAGCTTTGTAGGGCCTTGTGCCATCTCCTTAGATCTGTGGTGGGCTGAACTCTAGGAAATAGCTTTCAGTGTGTGCTCTCAAATGAAGAAAGGGTTTTGGCACTGATTTAGAAGCTGTATTAATGGAAGAGAAAGAGACAAAGGCTATTCAGGAAAGTTAACAAACCTCTTTTGCCTTTCAGAGCATTCCAATCCTATTTTACAAGATGATATGTTTGACAGTGATGACGATGCATGCTTGGTTTCTGGAGATGAATTAAAAGATGGAATGCCTAACGGACCAGAGAAAAAATGCCTCTGTTTCAGCAGGTAAAGAAAGATAGATCCCTGTTATGTTTAAATTCTCAGGTCTGCTGAGTCTTTGTAAACAGTTCCAGCTGTTAAAAGTGCGAGGGGTGGTAGACGAAGGGGCAACATCAAGTTTGTGTGTTGAAGGGGTGCTTGGTATTCACAAGAAGAAAGGGTGGAGGGACTAAAGTTGTAATGAAGTTGCTCTGAATGACCAAATTGAAAAGCCCAGGCTTCTCTTTGTAAGCCAAAGTGATCCGTAGACTACCAGAACACATTGACTTAATCCATGGCATTCTTTGAAAGACTCAAGACCACATAAATGTGCAGTCTGTCCTTTTAGCTAAAAATACCCCACCTTTATGGGTTTGTGTTGCCACCTTTTGCCCTTCTGTTTTCCATGATTGTTAAACCAGTAGTGAATTATGTAGCAGAAAGAAAACTGAGAAAGGGCTTGTTAAAACACCTTGAGAAAAATGTGAATGGTGTCTTTATTTGTTAAGCCACCAAGTTGTGTTAATCTTGTGATATTTTAGTATGGAAGTCATGCAAGCCCACAGTTGGAAAGTTAGATCATGTTGTCACAGCTGGATCAGTTATTTTTCTCCGTTTCTATTGCTGTGCTGTCCAGAAGATTTTCTGTGCTTTAGAGCAAGGCTAAGTCTCTAGCATCTTTGATTTAAGCCAGCAGAGGTACAGCCTGATTGTAGTGGGGAAACAAATGCTCCTCACCAATTTATTTTTAAATAAAAATAAATTTATAATAAAGTAAATTTTAAATATATAATAAATAATAAATTTATAATAAAGTAAAGCAAGATTGCAGGGATATTAATTTGCAGTCTTGGTTTACTAAAGAATAGGAAACACAAGGGAAGAAGATGAAACAATTGGAATGAGTGAATAACTTAACTGGAAATCTTTCATGTATTTAATGTACCGCTGCCATCTGGATTATTTGGGGAGGGAAAAGAAAGTCTATAGGAAAATTACTTGGAACATCTGTGTGTCTATTCAGCACCTCATTTATAAACTTGTTTTCTTAACTCTTGTTCTAGGAGTGCTTTCTGCGAACCAACATCATGCCAGCCCCGTCTGCTAATAGTAGGAAAAGAAGGGTACGGCCAGGTTTCTTACGTGGCACCTGTGGTGTTGCACGTTTTGGAGAAGTTTCCCATTCACACCCTGGACCTTTCTGTTCTGCTTACAAACGTTGCATCGCCAGAAGAAATCTGCGGACAGGTACCTTTTTTTCTTTTTCTTCTCATCGGATTCACTGACTGTATGTAAAGGATCAATCGAGTTGCAAGTAAGGTGAGCAAAATTAATTGGTAATGGAGGTGGCCTTGTTTTAATGCGCTGGGATGTTTGCTTCTGTCTGAAAATCCCCTTTTCTTTTAGACAGCACCACAAACAATCCGGATGTTGTACATGTCGACATTTTCCATACCCAATTTTACAGTGAGGCTGTTGCTAGCAGCTCAGGAAGCTGGGCGGTGTTGCTAATAAACATCTCTTTGTGGAAAGAAATGCTGTTCATGTCACTGGGATCCAGAAAGTAGTTCTCATTGCCTCCTAAGACTGTGTGCTCCCAGTAGATGGCTCTGTATCAGACTGCATGTCGGCTACTTTTTGTAGGCTTCTTCTAAATTATATTAGTAAGGCAACCAAGGTTTGGGGCTTCTGTTTATTTTGTTTTCGCACAGACATACACAACTTGTGCTGTTGCAGTATGTGCAATAAAAGCATTAACATTCAGAAAACACTTCATTTGCACGGTGATGTGGTTTTAACTAGAAAAAATGAACAGATTTGGTGTTTTTACTTTTAGGCAGGAAATCCATTTTCTTGTTTGGCATCACTACCTTAAAATATTTTTACCTTTAGTGGAAACGTTTGAGAGCCATACAAGTAAGGACAGACAAGTTACACGACTGAATACTGATGTGTCCCTTAAGAGGGACATTTCCTTTCTTTGTTATGCGATGATTGTGGCTGTGGCCATATAGCTACGGTGTCTAGCCACTGCCTGAATATATCCTTCCCATCTTCTGACTAGAGTTGTCCGAATACTGATAATCTGAAAGGGTGCACAGAGAAATTCCTTATGTGAAAGGATGCTTGCCACTCTGTTCACGTAGTTTCATTTCATGGGGCAGTCAGATGGCTATGTAGCTATGTATTAAGAGGTTCTTGTACGTGTTTTAGTTTTCTTACGCAAACTTTCCTTTTCACTAGCTGATCCGAAATGCTCAGAAGACAGCACCAAGCACAATTTATGTCCTAGGTATCCATTTATGGTGGGACAACGCTGGACCTGCCTTGAAACTTACTTTTCTAACTCTACTTCGTAACATTCCAGCATTTTCGCCAGTTTTGCTGCTTGCTCCGTCTGATGTACGTCACTCAGATCTCCCAGAAGAGGTATTTGTCAATACCTTCCTTACTATTTCTTCAGTGTCTTGTAATTTATGAATGCTTTCAGCATCAAAATGCTGTGCTTTCTTAAATGCATGCTGTTATTACTCAGGCACCCTAACAAATCACTTAAAATTTGCTTAGAGAAAAAAATACTGTGAAAGCATCTGCTTAAGGCTTTTTCGGAGTCAAGCAAGTGACTTTCACCCCCTTCTCACACATGCAAAGAATAAATTAATACAATAATTCTGGTGGCTACAAAGTGGTTCAGTCAAGAATATGCAGTGCTTGAAATGACAAGAGGATGTTTTTACTGAAGAGATTTCTTCTGACAGTCTGCCATTCCATGCTATGTTGGGTAAACTGCTAATAATGCAATTTAGTAGAGAATTGAAACACTTTGATTAAAAAAAAGTAAGTAAATCAGTTTCTTTCTTCATATAGGCCAAAGCTTTCCAAGCTGGAAAGCTGAGTTCCAATTTCTGCTAAAGTAACTTTGGAATCGAATTCTAGTTGTATTCCTAAATAAACTGTAGTAAAAGTACATGCAGAACTTCATTGACTTCTGAGAGTTTACATTAAGGGAAGGTGCCCAAAACAGGACCACGCTGTTGTCATTCTGATGATTTGGTCTCAGTCATTGGGGGAAGAGAACGGGTCTTACCTAGATGTGTTTATTATCAACTGCTTTGAAAGTGCTTGAGTTCCCACAGAAGTTTTTGTACAGGCTGTAAATTCCTTCTAAAATAAGTAGTGAAATTCCTCACCTACCTTTTAATACTAGAACTTGAAAATGGAGGAAGACGTAGAGGTACTAGCTACTTCAGACACCTTTTGGTAGAGAAATAAAAACTCAGCAAAAAGCCCTCACTTGTCTGCTGAAGCCTGTCTCTTCCCTCGATAGCCATAAAGGTTCTAAGTAAAGGCTGCAGCAAGGCAAGTAAATACAAAGGAGGCGCTGTTGGATGTGGTGAAAGCCATTACTTTACCAGTGTAGCGTACAATCCCTTCAGCGAGCTTTAATTCTACAGGTGATTCTTAAAGGTGATATTTGAATTTGCCGTGCCAGCCTGTGAAAATGTAGCCTTTTAAGGCCAGGATGATAACTTTTTTCAGTTTGTGTTCTTCAGGTTATTCTTAATTTTAAAAGGTACTCGTCTTTTTGGAATAGAAGATGAGTTTTTTGTGGCCTTAAATCTGAAATGTCTCTCCTCCTTCTGCTTTAGATGCAAAAATTATTTAATACGGAATTTGGAGAAGTGTGCAATATTGAGTTGCCTGGTAGGGCAGAGAGAGCAGCCTTTTTTTGAGGACCTAATTCTAAATGAAGTGGCTAAGCCTCCTGTAAAGAAAAGAGGTGAGGAGGATATGAGAAGTACATCTAAAACTTTCCTATCAAAGTTACTAGCTCTTTGGGCTTTGCTTTGGTGGTCATTTTCTGTCAGTAATTTGTCATATGCTTCTATCTGAGTACTGTAAATTGGCTAATTTTTCCTGATGAATTGAAGTTGATTGGACATTGGAAGTTGTGCCTGTAGCACCACCAGCTGAGCCTCAGAAGCCACAAGAGTGATCCCCACAAAAGTAAGGATGCTGGAGGAGGAAGAGGAGGATACCTTGCGTGACCTTAGAATTTTCTTGAGGGACGTTACTCACAGACTTGCCACTGACAGACGTTTCAGGGAATTTGCAAAGCCCGTTGACCCACAGAAGGTAAATTAGTGCTGATCCGTGTGTGTCTGTAACTTGTCAGTGTTCGTATTTCTCAGCGTTTTGGGGAAGGTTCAACTTTGTTTTTAGGGCTGCACTGTTAGGATTTTGCAAGAAGCAGAGGCAGTGCTTTTACTTCTGCTGACTCTCAAATGTCTCTTATGGGATTATTTGCTGAAAGCCCTGGTTTCATTCTAAAAAGCCAGTCCAAATGCCAACACGGTTTGCTCGTGAAAAGGCTTTGATACGTAGGCGTGTCACAGCACTGAAAAGCACAGAGATCTTTCCTTATAATGACAAACAGTATTTACAGGACTACTTGAGTGAAGTCTGAAGCCCTTTATTGAACTGTCAGTTCCTGTGGGAACAGGAATAAGAGCAGCAGTTTGTAAAAATAAGTTTTGAGATCCTGTTCTCTGTTTCATCTGGAACTCCTCAATAGGAATCAACCATAAGTGCAGTGTGTTTTCTTTTTCCTCCAATTGGCTGCTTAGATGCCTTTTTCTCCTTAATTTATGAGATAAGCCTAAACTAGGGGCGTATATTTCAAAGACAGATGTAACTTGAATATACCTGGGGATCAGCAAAGTCCTCTTGATGTGGACATTCACTGGCTTTTCTTCTCCCTTTCAGACTGGAGGACGTTTATCCATCTTGCAAAACCATTGTTATATTTGGCGTAATTTTTGGCAGTTTCTGCAGGAAAAAGCTTGAACTTGAAGACAATGGGTCCACCCACACAGCCCTTTCAGAGCAGCTAACCTTAGTCTGTCAATAGTTTTCCTGTAGTAGTTTTTCGCGTTTGTTTGATCATGCCTTTACCTCATTGCTCACGTTCTCAGACTGCTGGGGTTTTATATTTTTGTCATTTTCTTAGAAAATGGCGAATGATGCATATCCCGGCTTCCAGATGATTCGTTTCTGTTACTCCCAATTTGTGTCAGGCTGCGTTTGGTTGGAAATGAAAATGTAATTGCAAATTCCCCTGAACAGCACAACATGTCTGTGGTATTAATTAAAGCACTGTAAATAGGTAGAATATCTGAGAATGCATTCCTTCAAGCAAGGCCGTGTTTTTTTAAACCTACAGAGGAGGCAAAATACGGTATTTAGGCTTAGTAGATGAAATGTATTGCTTCTGTGATGGCAGATCCGTGTCTTGAGATTTTAAACCTGGTGGATCTCGTGCTCGAACCTTCAAAGGAGATGTTACATAGACAATAAACCATCCTCCTTTTCGGGGAGGACTCTCCTTAGGTCATTCAGAAAACGCCTTCAGTCTTCATTCACTGCAGCATTCACAAAGTGAATGCCTTCCTGTAAGGTTAGTCACTGATGGCCACTCATTCCATGCTTTCACTAAGAAAAACCTTCGCAGCTTTGCATCTGAATTTCCAGCCCCCCGTTTAGGTGAGCCCGGAGCGGCATCAGGCATCGCTGGGCTCCTCGTCCGGCGGCACTGGTGAAGTGAAAGATGCCAAATGTGAAGTTTGACAGTGAGCTGAGGGGCTTGTGCTGGCCCGGTGGCTCTCTAAGCCCCCATGTCTGAGCAGTGGGAGCATCCGAGCAGCACAGGACGGAGCTCACCAAGAGGCTGGGGTCAGGGCACTGCTGCAAATAGAAATGCTTTGCGGGCTGCAGAGGTTAACCAGGTACACGGCACTGTTTTACTACATGGTGGACACCTATTGAGAGTGTTTCTGCCCTCCTTTTTAGCTGAAACATCCCCAGATTCTAAGGGGAAAAGGAATAGAAGGGACTTGCGGAGGTAATCTGGCCCTGCCTCCTGCTCAAAGCGAGGTTAACTTTGAAATGAGATCGGGTTGGTCTGGGTTTGCCCACTTTTGCAATCTTCCAGGGATGGAAATTGCTTCAAAGTTGCCAGCAGATCTCCTCGACCTCTCCAGACAGCTGCCTGCAGTCCCCAGCCACTGTAGCGGTGCCGCTACATCAGAAGGCCTGAAATAAAGAGGTTAAAGGCAAATAGTTTCCATTTGGTTTGATGATTAAGTGGCAAACAAGAGGAAGAGTTGCAAGATACCTTCTTAAATTCAGTCCAGCCAAGTAGGAAAAGTAAATGTGGACAGCTGTATCTTGGCAAAGAAGATAGTAGGGAGCAAGGAGGTTTAGCAGTCAAGATGGAAGGTGATGCCATGAGGCTTAGAGGCTAGTCATGTTCTAGTGAAACCCAGCCTTCCTAAAGAAACCTGCCTGACTACTTGATGTGAATAACAGACTCTATCCAGCTCTTTGCTAACATAGAAATGGTGCTGACTGCTTCTTCAGAGTAAGAGAAGTTAGTGATACTACTGAAATAGTTGTGGTTCAGATGTAGATCTGATTTCTCCTAAGCACACTGAATTCACAACTGTTGATCCTCCAGAGGAGGCTTTGCAATTGAACACCTGGAGAATAGGTAAATTTCCCGCTGTTGTTCTCCTCTCCTCTTGTTTTGTTTTGTTTTGTTTTGTTCCTAGTAGCATAGGCTTAAGACTCTGAAGAAACAGGCTGCTTTTTTTCATTTCCAGCACTGGCTGTTCCTCCTGAGCCCCGCCTTCTATTTTTGCAGTCATAGGATATGTGAATGTAAATTCGTGGAGAGAGGTAGAAAACTCTTTCAACTGGTGTTTTTTTGGCTATGTGGGGAGAACAAATAGAGTGGCTTTGAATATTCTGGCTATTATTCAGAGCAGCATGTGGAGGGAGACAGATGCGTTTGCTTTTTTAGTGCAATGGCTTCAGAAGCAAGAGGGGAAAAAGCACTTTCTCTGGGAGCTGAAGAAGGTGTCCTAATCACCGGAGAGGTTTCTAAATGGCATATCTTTGCGAGGGTTCCTGTAGTCCGGAGGTTTTTGTTTGTTTGATGTTGGAAGGTTTTACTCTTAATATTCATGTCCTTCAGCAGAAGTGAGAAATGTGATTTTATTTTGTGCAGTATCGTGGACCCTCCGAAATCTCCTGGGAATGATGAATACCTCGCCCAGTACCAATGTGATGACGGTAGAGACAAGGAGAAAGCAAGAAGATCAAAAGAACGTGACCTCATTTCAAAAGAAACCGTTTTGTCCGGCAGAGAGTCTTGTGAGCCTGGTGAGAAATTGCGGCAAACTTCCTCTCTCGAGTCTGACACTGAATGTAGCTCTAAAAACCTTTCCTCCTCAGCTGTTACAGAGAGATGCCAAGATACAGAGGACAAGACTAAAACCACTGAGAAAGAGCATTACCAAAGCAAGAGGGAACATGCTCCTACTGAAGAGAAGGAGACTCAAAAAGCAGGTCCTTCCAGCAAGAGAAGGATAAAGTGGAATACAAAGAATACAAACTTGAGCTCCTGATTGGCTTCATGCTGAACTCTGTGTTGTTCTTGTCCTAATCTTGGTCTCTCCATAGATAATATGGTTTAAATCCAAATAGAATCATGCGATGAGGAAGATCTCACTGCAACAAATTCAACATCTAAAATCAAAGTTGACATTTTCCGTGATTTTCTTCCTGAGCAGAAGTGTGCAGTACTCCTTTTATATTAACGTAGAGATTATTTCAAACAGTCTTGAAGTGCTTGATGACTTAACAGTCTGCAGATTTGTTATCAAATCAAAAAAACCCCGACTTGGTAGACTATTCTTTTCCCAGTTTTGAATGACCACTAGGAAAGAAGGCCTGAAATAAAGATGTTAAAGACAATTAGTTTTCATTTGGTTTGATGATGAAGTGGCAAACAAGAGGAAGAGCTCTCCCCCAGGTGCAAACATCATCCTTTTGCTCTGTGTTCTGGGCAGCAGCAGGTGGGTCCCTCCTGGAAGGAGCCTCCTGGCAGCGGCCCTGAGCTCCCATGGGGCAGCTGCTGCATTCTCCTCACAGAGGACACCCCTGCAGCCCCCCGCTCCCACAGCCTGGCCACGCAAACCCAAGCCAAGACACCGAGCGAGCCTCCCTGATTGCCAGGCAGCAGCTGGCTCAGCCTGGGACCCCAGGCCAGTGCCCACAAGACTCTCCTGGGCCTTGAAAAGCAAGCCTTGTGGGGACGGAGCACCCACAAAGAACGGACTCACACAACAGGACTCCTTGCCAACACTGCCTCACAGACACCTGGGCCTTGAGCGGGTAGCTCACCTTGAGCGAGCTCATTTCCTTCCCAGTAGCTGAAATGTGCCCTTTCGGGGGCATCTGGGGGCTACAGCGTGCTGCTGAGAGGGATGTTGGAGCTCCTGCAGGGCAGTGCTTCCACTAAGGCAAGGCCTTTTCTGCATCTTCTACTGCCCTGCAAGCGAGGATGCTTGGGGCACACAAGAAGCTGGCAGGGGACAAAGCTGCAGGGATTGCAGGGATTCCTAAAGTCATAGCCAAATACAAGAAAGACAGGAGGACGTGATGCTTTTGATAGAAAGGAGCTGGGTTTTGGGTCAAAATCCGTCCCTTTTTCTATCCCGCAGACCCCCAAGGGCGTAGGACAGCAGCACTGCAGGGCAGCAAGAGATGCTGTGCATTTCTCTCGTCCCCCTCAGACAGCCACTGGGTGACGATGGTGCCAAGTGTCTGGAAAGAGACCTTGCTTTCTCAGGCCCAGGTGTCCAGCTGCACACCAAGGCCGTCCCTGGCTTCCAGGCGCAGTTGCCAGGCCCGAGGCCGAGCTCCCCTGCGAACCCCCAGCCCAGCAGACCTTGCTCCTGGCATTGTGGAGCAGCCATTTCACGGCAGCCTTTTCTCCTGGCAGTCAGCTTAGCGCCGAAAGCTCTGTCACCGGGACACCCGAGAGCCGTGGCAGCTCAGCAGAGAGTCACTGTCAGCCTTGGAGCTCACAAAGGTGGGTGGCCACAAGTGCCCTGAGCGTCCAGCTCGCAATGAGGACTGGTGCTGGCACTCGAGGCGTGGAGGTCGGTATGGTGCAATGGGAGACGCCACTGTCCTGCTGGTGGGACAAGAGACACTGATGTGCTGCTGCTGCAGGAGGAGACTTGAAGGTGCTGCTGCTTAGAGGTGCTGAGGAGCGGGCAGCCTCCTTCGTGGTGGCTGAGCTGAGCATGCTCCTGTTCATTAGTACTCTCCCCTTCCTATGTTTTTCCTAAGGTGGAGAGAGAGAAACGCACAGATCTCTTTCTTTCCTGGTAAGAAATGGAAGAGCCTCGTATCTACATATTTGCCAGATTCATCCTAGCACCCTTGGGACTGGGGATCTGTGTTGATCTGTAATAAAGAGCAATCATCAGCACAGCAAATCCCCGTGACCTTGTGTCTATCAGCATCGTCCAAATCCCTCTCTAGAGCTGTGGGCTGGCCAAGCTGTGTGTTGGATGGTGAAGCTGGGAAATGCTTGGGATGGGGAAGGCTGAGTGGGCCGAGAAATCCTTGCTGGGATGGGAAGGTTTCCTTGGCGTGGAAAGGCATTGGGCTAGGAAATGAGAGAGGTGGGAAATGTTCCCGGGCTTTGAAAGCACTGGGAAGCAAAAGCATTGGGATGAGCAGTCGTTCCTGGGATGGGAAAACATTGGGATGGGAAGTCTTGAAAGGGGTGGGTAACATTCGCTGAGGAAGGAAATACTTGGAAAAGTCATCCAAGAGAGGGAAATTCTTTGGGACGAGATCTCTTTGGATGAAGAAACGCTTCGTGTTGATGGGAAATCTTTTGTCTGGGAATCTGTTCTCATGTGAACTTGTCAGGATGGGAAATGACCATGAGGATGAAAGCTGGTCCTGGCATGGGAAATGCTCAGGACGGGAAAGAGGCGGTGTGGAAGCGTGGTGGGCATGGCAAGTGCTGCGTGGGAGGGCAAGCCTGCTGGGGATGGCCAAGTCTTGCGCTGGGCAGCCTGCTTGGGTCCAAAGCCTGCAGTCCTCCCCAAGATGTCGGCGAGGGGCTGGTGAGCCGCTGGGACGGAACCCCCGTTGCCCGGGTTCCCCAAGCAACCGCCCCACTCTCCAGCCACCATGGCAGGTCCAGCAGCCGGCTCCCGCTCCTCCCGGGGCTGCGGCCCTGCTGGCGAGCCCAGCGCCCCAGAGCTCAGCCCAGCGGCCTTTTTCCCACAGAGGGTTTCCCCAGACGGCTTCCGCGGCTTGCGCAGATGCAAAACTCCCCCTTCGTCGTCCCAGCCGTGCCGCCAACGGTGGCTGCCTGGCTGCTGCCCTCCCTCCCCGGAGCGACGGCGCTGCCCTTGCAGCCCCCGCAGGTACCCACCCTCCCCTCCGCGCTGCCCCAGGCCACCGTCTGGCACGTGGTGCCGGGGGTCCAGGGGCAGGTGCTGCAGCTCCCCGCCGGGGTGCAGCTGCCACCTGGGGGGCACCTCCCAGCCCAGGGGCACCACCTGCAGCTTGGGCAGCTCCCCGCCGGGGGGCAGCTCCCTGCTGTGGGGCAGCTCCCCGCCGTGGGGCACCAGCTGCAGCTGGTGCAGCTCCCCGCCGGGGGGCAGCTCCCCCACACCGCTCCTCCCTGTGCCCCCGTCCATCAGTGGGGACAGCCCATGGTGACGGGGACACTGGTACCCCACCATGCGCTGGGGCTGGGGCCCAGGGCCGTGCTCCATGGGGAGCTCCTGCACCCCGCAGGCACCTGCCTGTTGCAGGCCCCCGCCCAGCGCAACCCCCCGCCACCCCTCGTCCCGGGGCCTCCGCTGCGGGGGCAGGCGCTCCCCACGCCCCGCACCCTGAGCAGCAGCCGGGGGCAGCTGCCGGAGCCCTGCTTGCACGCCGTGGGGCTCAGCGAGGACCAGGGGCCCCCGCTGCCCGGCCCCACTGCCCCCAAGCCTGCCCAGGCTCCAAGGACCGCCAGCACCCAGACGGCGACGCCTGACGGTGAGTTTGGGGCTGGCACAGCCGGCCGCTGGGCGCCCCACACCCAGGGGCCATGGGAAAGCTGACATCGCCCGTCTTGGGGGATTTTCTTGCTTCGTCCTCAGCGGCGACAGCCCCGCAGGTGCCTGAGGAGCCCCCGCAGCTGCCCGAGCTGGGCCCTGATGCCTTTGCCGAGGCCTTTCCAGAGCTGGCAGGGGACAGCCAGCAGCTGCAGCACATGCAGGACGAGCTCCTGGCCGACCTGGACATCCCCATCCCCGGCATGGAGGAGCTGCTCAGCTGGCTCGATGCCGTGGAGCCCCAGGACGCCTTCCCCGATTTGCCCAGCAGTCCTGCCCTCAGCCGCTTCCTCTCGCAGCTGCCCGACCTCTGCGAGGACATCGAGGAGCCGAGCACGCAGGGACTGGAAGCCACAGGAGCCCTCGGTGAGGTCCCCTCAACCCCTGGGCTGCGCCCCGAGAAGCTTGAGGGTGGGCTGTCGCTGCAGTCCCCCGTCGTGCCAGCAGTGAGCCCCCCGCTCAGCCCTGCAGCCAGTCCCCTGCCCAGTGCGCTTAGGAGCCCCCTACCCAGTCCACCCCTGAGTCCCCCCAGGAGCCTCCCTGACACCCAGCTCCTCAGTGCCCTTAGTAGACCCCTGCCCCAACCCCCCCAGCGTTCCCTCAAGACCCGCCCCAACCCCAAGGTCCCCAGTGCCCTTAGTAGACCCCAGCCCAAATCCCCCCCGAGTTCCCCCAAGAAACGCCCCAACCCCAAGGGCCGCAGTGCCCTTCGTAGACCCCAGCCCAAATCCCCCCCGAGTTCCCCCAAGAAACGCCCCAACCCCAAGGGCCGCACTGACCATAGGAGACCCCTGCCCAAACGCCCCCTGGGTCCCCTCAAGAGCCCCCCGCCTGCCCCTGCGTCCACCGGCACCAAGCGGGGGGCCAAGCGCCCTGCGCCCAGCAGCACCCCCGGGACAGCGCAGAGCTGCCAGCACAGGAGGCCGACGACAGAGAACCCCCCCGGCAAGGAGAGGAAGACGCTGCTGGGCCAGGCTGGCCAAGGCCGCAAGAGACCGTGCCAGGGGAAGACGGGTGGCAGCAGCACGGTGGCTGGCAGCAGCAGGGAAGCAGGCAGCAGCGGGCAGCAGCTGGCGATCAACAGCACCACGGCACCCAGCAAGAGAGCGCGAAGCCCGGGGGCTGCAGGGGGGCAAGGAGCAGCGGCGCCACCTCCCCGCAGAGCGCGGCTGCTGCCGGAGACTCCGAGTGGGGAGCCCCGTGCTGTGCGGCCCCAGGACAGGCTCTGTCCCCAGGCCAGCGGGGCCAGGACGCTGCAGCGCCAGCAGCCGGGGACAAAGACCCCCAGCGAGACTTTGCAGCCGCTGGGGGCCAGGGCCAAGGCGCTGGGGCCAGTGTGCCAGCTGGCCTGTGTGCAGCCGCAGCCCACCTCCAGCAGCCCCAGCAGCATGCCCAGCGCCCCGCCGACAGTGCCAGGCTCCAGCTACCCGTGACCGACCTCGGGCTTCTCCTCGACGGCCCCCGCAGCACCCAGGCAGGCACAGAGACCTCTGCAGGCACCTGCTCCAGCTTCAGCCACGCTCCTCAGCCCTTGCCCCTCTCGCTTGCCCTCTCCCCTCTCTCGTGCTGGAGCTAGGGGATGGGCTTGCCACTCACAGGGATGGCAACAGCGCCAATGGCAAATGCGCGCGCGCCTCACCCAGGAAGGTGGCAATGGCAAGCTGGGGAGATGCTGGCAGCAGCTGGGCTGGGAAAGCTTGGCCATGGCAACTGCTGCTTGGGACACCAAAGGGCTGAGAGACAAGACTTGCTTCTTCTTTCGGGGCATTGCTCTTCTTTCCTGCCTTCTGGATTAAATTCCTCTCCTTAGGTGGTCACTCAGCAAGGCCTCTGCCTGCAGAGCACTTCTTCTTGCACTGGCATGCCAAGGGGATAAGAACTGGGAGGTCTTTGGGATAGCAAATGATCAGTGGGATGGGAAGTGATGATGGGGATAGCAATTCATTGGAATGGGACAAATGGGTTTTATTTGTATTAAATTTAAATTTTTTTAATTTTCATTTAATTTATTGGTTTTCTTATTTATTTAATTAAATCCACCTTATTGACTGTGTTGTACGGTATGGCATTGTTTTATTATTATAAAATTATAAGTATTTAATAGTATTAAATATTTTTATATATTAATATCTTATAAACTGTAAGTATCATTACTTATTATTTTGTTGGTTTTTATTCCTTTTCTACCCTATTAAACTCTCTTTATCACAACGCACTGGTTTGGACTTTATTTTTCCTTCCGAGTCATTCTGGATTCACTCCGGATGGGGGGACACTAGCGAACGCCTGTGTGCTTCAGATCCAAGGTCACCTTTGCCCTCATTCAAGATACATATTTGCAT